>NC_061512.1:46221367-46304153 GCF_022539505.1 Lolium rigidum
GTCTTTACGGAGGTTCGTCTTTTCTCTCGATGTTTTTAGGTCACGACGGCTTAAATAGGCGAAGAGTCGGAGTCGGAGGGGCCACGGGCTGCCCAAACCATAGGGGGCGCGCCCCCGGCCGCGCCGGGGGTGTGGTTTTGGTGGCCCTGTCCCCCTTCTCTCGGCAGTTCTCGTGTGTTCTGGATGGTTCCGGGAAAAATAGGAACCCTGGCGTTGATTTCGTCCGATTCCGAGAATATTTCGTTACTAGGATTTCTGAAACCAAAAACAGCAGAAAACAGGAACTGGCACTTCGGCATCTCGTCAATAGGTTAGTTCCGGAAAACGCATAAAAATGATATAAAGTGTGAACAAAACATGTTGGTATTGTCATAAAACAAGCATGGAACATCGGAAATTATAGATACGTTGGAGACGTATCAGGGCCTCAGCGAGATCCCGGTGCTCCCACAGAAGCTCCTCAAAAAGCAACTTCCGGGCATCAGCGGTGCTCTGTTCAAAGGAAGATGATATTGAGAAAGGGAAAATAAAGTTCTTAACCCGAAACTCGGGGACTGGCAATGCCGGTTTGCGCGTTTCTAAGTAAAGTTTAGCGCTAAGAACAAAGTTCTTAACCCGAAACTCGGGGACTGGCAATGCCGGTTTCGCGCGTTTCTAAGTAAAGTTTAGCGCTAAGAACAAAGTTCTTAACCCCAAACTCGGGGACTGGGAGGATAGACAAGATCCGGAAAGAAACAAACCGGCATCAGCAAAAATTACTTTGAAATTGGAGAAACTTACCACAACATTGCTGGTGGCGTCGTACCAGGCACTGTCGAACTCCTTCACGGCTCGTTTGAGTCGCATGAAGTGTTCTTCAGTGGACCGCGGCCCTGCCGGATCCGGCGCCGGAAGGCGGTCCTTCCCCAAGCCCTTCGTGGCGGCGGAGATGTCCGCCGCGTTCCATTTCTCGGCGTAAGGAGAAGGTGCCCCAGCTCCTTGCCCTCGCGCTTGAGCTCGACAATCCGGCCGAGGAGGCCGGAAGGTTTCTCCGAGACCGTGGCGGCGGCGGGCCCGACATGCAGCACCAAGGACCGCGAGCCGCTGAGCGCCTCCACGGCCTTTCCGCGCGACTCCCCCGGCTTGAGGCGCTTAATGGTCTTGGGGGCTGCCGGCGGCGGCATCGGCGTAGTTGCGAGGGGTCCCTGACTCGGCGGAGGAGTTGGAGTCGCCTCAGGGACAGGAGTTTCCGGCGGAGTAATTGGCGTGGCGTCAGGCGCCGCAGCTTCTGGTGTTGAGATGGAGGGTGCCGGCGCGGAAGTTTCCGGCACGGCCTTGGAGGGGGAAGAGCGCGAACTCTTCTTCTTCTTCTTCTTTTCTTTTTGGACGGAAGGAACCAAAGGTTCCGACCGCCCAGCAGCTTCTTCATCGGCGTCGATGTTGCTGGCGCCGGTATCTTGGGTCTCTGGAGGGGAGGTAAGGTCCTCCTCCGCGCGGTGATCAGGAGATTTGGGGGCCGCGCGCCCCAAACTTGTGGTGCCCCCCGGAGGCGAGGCAGAGATGTTGCCGGCACCAGGTGGTGTCGGGCTTGAGCGAGGAGGAGGAGTTGAGACCCCAGCGGAGCCGGCAGAATCCTCAGACCTGGGCCCAAGCTTGAGCGCAGGGCTGAAAAAGAGGAAAAGAGAGAATTGGAAAAAGTAACCGGAAAAGAACTAGGCACAACGAAACGAGAAAAGCGAAGAAACAGGGCTTACCCGGAGGAAGTGGGCATCTGTTTGTTCTTGTAGCGCCTCGTGCCAACTTGCTTCCCGGATAAAGGCTCGGTCCGGAAGCGTTTGGCCGGAGGCTCTTGGCTTGGCCCGGCACCCGATGCCGGGGTCTTGTTCTTCTTGCCCCCGACAACAAGGTTGTCCAAGAACTCCCGGCCAACCTCGGCCTGTATCGGGGTGGCGTGCTCATGGATCTGCGGGTTGATGTTGGTTGAGGAAGGATCTACAGAGGAACAACGACGGTAAAATATGAGAGGATAAATAGAGAAGCTACCTCAAGCATGGTCAGGTCGTCGGACGAACCAGCGGGTTTCGGCGGAGACCTGCCGAGGCGCGAGGCTGCGGTCTTGCCCATCTTCAGATCCTTCCAGAAGATGACGGGGTCGGGGTCGAACTTATCCAAACCTCGCTCACGGGCAGGGCCTCGTCGGTCAGATAAGATGCCGGGGAAACGGTCCTTGGCCTGAAAGAACAAGAAAGATAGAAAGAGGTTAATCGCAATGCAAAAGTTACCGGAACGCCGACTCGAGTTGCGTAATTTCTTACATCTTGGGTCGGGGGGTTAGTGGAACTGAGAGGCCGAAGGCCCCATTCCCAGTCCTCCGGCATGGCGTTCTGGCAAATCTGGCCGGCCTTGAGGACAACGTCCTTCTTGCTAAGGGGAATTCCGGTGATCTTTGTAGGATCACCGGGACCGTACATCTCGCTCATCTTGTGCATGCGGCGCTTGAGCGGAAGCACCCGGCGCGAAATAAAGGCGCGGATGATATCATCGGAGCAGATGTTGGTGTCCTTCATCAGTTGCCTCATAAAGCGTATAATCCGGTTGGTCTCAATATGAGAGTCCTTCGGATTGTAGCTCCAGTTGGCCCTCGTGGGTGGCGCCAGATTGAAGGGCGGGAAGTTGATAAGGTCCGGGGCGCCCTTGTTCTTCACATAGAAAAAGGTCCCTTGCCATAGCCGGCATGACTCGAGACCGGAGAACTTAAAAAAGGGGCTCCCTTGACGGGAGCCGATGATGCAAGACCCGCATTGAACGGGGGTTTGGGTTTAGGAATATTCTTGCCCCGAACGGAATTGATCCGAAGAGCAAAGAAGCGGGCGAACGTCTCACGAGTGGGACGAATGCCGATGTAAGCCTCCATGAAGGTGGCGTAGCAAGAGAGGTAGAAAATGGCATTGCCAGGAAGGTGATGAGGTTGAAGTTCGTAGAAATCAAGGAAACGCCGAAAGAAATCGGAGGTAGGAAGGCCGAAGCCGCGCTCAAAGTGAGCAAGGAAAACAACTCGTTCACCGGGTTCGGGCACCGGTTTGATTTCGTCGCCAGGAAGCCGGCAGGTCACTCCTTCCGGGATCCTCCTGGACCGGTATAACCAGTCAATCTCGAACTTAGTGACGTTGGAGCCCATCCAGGCCCCACGAGTGATACCGGATGAATCCATACCGGAACCTTCGCTAGAGCTACCGGATGCACGATTGCTACCGGAGGCACGATTGCTACCGGAGGCACGGTTGCTACCGGACTCAGCATCCATCTGAGCAAGATCAGCGGTAAGCCCGTCGGAAGATCTGCTACACCGGCTGGCGGAAGAAGAGGCAGAAGAAGAAGTAGAGGACTCCGTACTAGACATGGAGTTCGGCAAGGAGAAACAAGAATCCCACAATATACCCCCGCGTGAAGATCTACGAAAGAGAGAAAAAGCAAGAAAAAGAAGAAGTAAATACACTACCGAGTCGAGATCTAGAAAGCAAGCAAAAGAGGAGTGAATCCAGATTAGGCCTAACCTGAAGCGGCGGAGTGGATGAGGAAGAGGTTCGCCGGAGGAGCGACGAGCCAAAGGCCGGCGAAGTAGTCCGTCGGCGGCGAGGCGAGAAGAAGCTCTAAGAAGCACCAATGTCGCGGCGGGGGCAGAGGCGCTGCAGAAGTTCTTTGCGCAACAAAGTCCGGCGGCGTCCGGCGAAGCAGTATCGAAGGTTCGCTGGGCGGCGGAGCTCAGGCGGAGAAACGGAGCGGCGGAGGCGCTGAGAGCGAAAGCACTGTGCGCTAGGAGGTGGAGAATGCGAGAAAAGGAAGAAGGAGGAGTGGTTTCCCCTTATAAAGGAAGAGGAAGATGTGGGCCGAAACCGCTGGGCCTCGACGGTTGGGGTCATGGGCCGCGACGGTTCGCTCCACGAGCCACCACGTGGTACGGTGATACACGCGATGAAATAATAAGCCACAGGGAGGTACCCACGGATCCCGTGAAGCGGTTGGGATTCGCTGTGAGGCAGTTAATGCGCGCGCAGAAGTCGAAGGGAAGTGACCCCTGACACTGGCGCGTCAGTCACAGTGCGCATGTCGCTGACAGGTGCGGGGCCCGAGATATTCTCGACGTCGCGGAGGAAGTGTTTAATGACTAAGATGCCGGAGGATAAGACACCGGATAATGCCTTAAGGAGAAAAGATAGCGATGATCTGGGTAAAGATGCCGGATCCAAGCCTAAGGCCGGATAGATTAAACCGGTATCCTAAAAAGAAAGAACCTAGCATGGTCTGTTGGATAGGATCCGCCAGACTATACCAGCTTCGGGGACTAATGTTGGGGGGATTACCCCCGGTATGCCAAAGGCATGCCAAACCGGATGGTTTGAGCCATCAAGATACCGGTTTAATGTTCGTACCGGAACTTAAAGATAAGAACTTAGCTAAATGGAGCTAAGCCGGTATCCCCAAGAGGGGTATGCCGGAACCGGGTAAGAAGATACCGGGCACCGGAGGGAAGAGCAGGTCGGCAGGACTGATCAAAGATTCTCTCCAGAGCTAGAAGACAAAGATGAGCTAAGCAAAGTAACTTTATACGAAGGGCTGACGATAAAGAGAAGGATGACGGTCAAAGAAGCCGGAGGACGTCAGCATCTCTGATTAAAGAGGACTCCGGTGTCTTCTATGATTAAAGTAGCTTTGTAAAGTAGTTTGTCTAGTCAAAGATGCCATTAGGGTTTCTTGCCCTGTAAGCCACCTCTCCCCTATATAAGGAGAGGGGGCAGCCCTTCTTACAGACACGCGCATGAACACAGAAGAACTTGTACTGAGAAACTTGTAGCCTGTTGAGATCAATAAAGATGATGATCTAGAGCGAGTTCTTCCTTATGTCTTTCTTCTTCAACCTCTGGCTTTGGCTAAGTTCTTGAGGAAACCATCCGGAAGTTCATCCCATCTAATCACAAACCCTCCCCCGAATCCTCTTGCGTCCATTCGGCCCCAACTTAAGCCATCCTATGGCATCTGTCTGTTCACCACGACGACATTCCATGCTTGTTTTATGACAATACCAACATGTTTTGTTCACACTTTATATCATTTTTATGCGTTTTCCGGAACTAACCTATTGACGATATGTCGAAAGGCCAGTTCCTGTTTTCTGCTGTTTTTGGTTTCAGAAATCCTAGTAAGGAAATATTCTCGGAATTGGACGAAATCAACGCCCAGGTTCCTATTTTTCCCGGAAGCATCCAGAACACCCGAGAGAGGCCGGAGGGGGCCACGAGCCCACCGGATGACACCCCGGCGCGGCCGAGAGGGGGCCGCGCTGCCCTATGGTGTGGTGGCCCCAGGCCCCCTCCGAGGCTGCCCTTCCGCCTATTTAAAGCCTCCGTCGCGAAAACCCTATTACGTTCGACGAAACCCACAGAAACCTTCCAGAGCCGCCGCCATCGCGAAGCCAAGATCTGGGGGACATGACTCTCTGTTCCGGCATGCTGCCGGGACGGGGAAGTGCCCCCGGAAGGCTTCTCCATCGACACCGCTGCCATCTCCACCGCCATCTTCATCACCGCTGCTGCTCCCATGAGGAGGGAGTAGTTCTCCATCGAGGCTCGGGGCTGTACCGGTAGCTATGTGGTTAATCTCTCTCCTATGTACTTCAATACAATGATCTCATGAGCTGCTTTACATGATTGAGATCCATATGATGAGCTTTGTATCGCTACTAGTTGTGTGCTACTCATGTGATGTTATTAAAGTAGTCTATTCCTCCCGCATGGTGTAAAGGTGACTAGTGTGTGCACCATGTGGTTCTTGTCGTAGGCTATGATCATGATCTCGTTGTAGATTGTGGAGTTAATTATCATTATGATAGTATTGATGTGATCTATTCCTCCTTCATAGTGTAATGTGGGCAGTGTGTGCACTATGTTAGTTCTTGGTTTATTTTGCAATGATCTATTATGCTCTAAGGTTATTTAAATATGAACATTATTGTGGAGCTTGTTAACTCCGGCATTGAGGGTTCGTGTAATCCTACGCAATGTGTTCATCATCCAACAAAAGAGTGTATGTAGTACATATGAGAAAGAGTTATTTATTATGCGATCAATGTTGAGAGTGTCCACTAGTGAAAGTGTAATCCCTAGGCCTTGTTCCTAAATACTGCTATCGCTGCTTGTTTACTGTTTTACTGTGTTACTACTGCTGCAATACTACCACCATCAACCGCACGCCAGACAAGCTATTTTCCGGCACCGTTGCTACTATTTATTCATACCACCCGTATTTCACTATCTCTTCGCCGAACTAGTGCACCTATTAGGTGTGTTGGGGACACAAGAGACTTCTTGCTTTGTGGTTGCAGTGGTTGCATGAGAGGGATATCTTTGACCTCTTCCTCCCTGAGTTCGATAAACCTTGGGTGATCCACTTAAGGGAAACTTGCTGCTGTTCTACAAACCTCTGCTCTTGGAGGCCCAACACTGTCTACAGGAAAAGGAGGGGGCGTAGACATCAGCCCTTCTCGACTTTTTCCTTTTTCTTTGGCTGTTTTTTCACCTTGGTCGACCTTCCCAAAATACTCCAGGTGGTATCGCTAAATATTGTGATCCGATGTTTGCCAGAACATCGGCTTCACCATTGCTGAGTCTGCTGATATGATTCACTTCGCATTCGTCGAAAAGCTTCTCAAGTTCATTGTATAACTCTTTGTATGCTATCATACTATCGTTGACTGCATCGCATTGATTCATCACTTGTTGAGCCACTAATTGGGAGTCGCCGAAGAATTTTAATCGGGCCGCACCACAAGCTTTCGCCATCTTCATCCCATGTATCAGCGCTTCGTACTCTGCCTCGTTGTTCGAGGCATTAGGGAACGTCATCCGTAGTACATACTTCAATTTGTCTCCTTGGGGTGAAACTAGTATCACGCCTTCTCCAGCTCCTTCTAACCTTTTGGACCTGTCAAAATTCATAGTCCAAGTTCTCGACAAATCTGGGGGTCCCGTATTTTGCAGCTCCATCCACTCTGCGACAAAGTCTGGCAATATCTGCGACTTTATTGCTTTTCTTTTTTCATATGTGATGTCCCGAGGGGAAAGCTCTATTGCCCATAGGGAGACACGGCCCGTAGCTTCCGGGTTATTCAGTATATTGGACAAAGGCGCTTCATTGACCACTATTATCGGGTGTGCCGAGAAATAGTGTCGCAACTTTCTTGCTGTTGTAAATACTTTGTACGCCAGCTTCTGATAATGCGGGTATCGCTGTTTTGAAGGAGATAAAACTTCACTAATGAAATATACCGGCCTCTGTACTCCATGAAGTTTCCCTTCTTCGCGCTCAACCACAAGCACTGTGCTGACCACCTGAGGTGTGGCCGCGATAGATAGCAAAACAGGTTCTTTTTCCTTCGGTGCCACTAGTATTGGTGGTGTTGAGATTGTGCGTTTGAGGTCCTCGAAAGCTCTATCCGCTTCTTCGTTCCATACGAACTTTTCTCCTTGCTTAATCAAGGCGTAAAACGGCAACGCCTTTTCTCTCAGTCTGGCGATGAATCTGCGTAAAGCTGCGACTCGTCCAGTTAACTGTTGTATCTCCTTTCACTTTGTTGGCTTCCGCATCGTCACGATGGCCTGAATTTTCTCCGAGTTAGCCTCAATTCCTCTTGCTGACACCAGGAACGCGAGAAGTTCTCCCGCGGGGACGCCGAAAGAACACTTCGTCGGATTTAGCTTGAGGCAGAACTTGTCGAGGTTGTCGAAGGTTTCCTTGAGATCATCGATCAAAGTTGACCCCTTCTGTGTTGTTATGACGACATCGTCGATGTATACCTGAACGTTCTTGCCAATCTGTGTGGAAAGGCATTTTTGCATCATCCGCTGATATGTTGCACCTGCGTTTTTCAACCCGAAGGGCATTATTCTGTAGCAGAACACGCCATAGGTGGTAATGAAAGCTGTTTTGACTTCATCTTCTTCCTTTAATCGAATCTGGTTGTAACCAGAATATGCATCCAAGAAGGAAAGACGTTCACAACCTGCCGTGGAGTCGATAATTTGATCGATCCTTGGAAGGGGAAAGTGATCCTTTGGACAATGTTTATTGAGACACGTGAAGTCGACGCACATGCGAAGGACCTCTGTGTTTTTCTTCGGGACCAGCACTGGGTTTGCTACCCATGTGGCTTCTGTGTGTATCTCTTTGATGAACCCAGCTTCTCTGAGTCGATTGATTTCTGACAGCATAGCTTTGCGGGTTGGTTCCGAAAAATGCCGCAAGGGTTGTCTGATTGGCCTGGCCAATGGATCCAAGTTAAGCGGGTGCTCGGTGAGTTCCCTGGGTACTCCTGGCATGTCAGCTGGACACCATGCAAAGATTTCCCAGCGCTCACGGAGGAACTCAACGAGCGCGCTTTCCTATGTGAGGTCCGTGTTTGTGGCGATAGCTGTCGTTTTCTTCGGATATGTCGGGTGTATTTGTACTTACTTCGAGTTCTTGGTGGTATCAAAGGTTGGTTCCTTGAGAGGCCTTCCGACATCTGGCAACACGTCGTAGTCTGTTGTCAGCTTTGACGCCATGTATTCTGCCTGCATCCCGAATGTTTCTGACAGTCGATGAAAATCCTTGTTGCACTTATCTGCTACCGCAAAGCTGCCTTTCACTGTAATTGGTCCTTTGGGTCCAGGGAGCCTCCATAACAGGTATGTATAGTGTGGTATTGCCATGAATCTGGCATATGCAGGTCGTCCCCATAGTGCGTGGTACTGTGACGGGAAATCCACGACTTCGAACTCCAGTTTTCTATCCTGTAATTCTCTCGGGTTCCAAACTGAACGTCGAGATTGATCTTCCCCGATGGATAACTTGGCTTGTCTGGTGTGATACCATGGAAACGCGTATCCGTTGGTTTTAAGTTCGCCAGGGATATATTCATCTTGCTCAATGTATATGTGTACATAAGGTTTAAACTGCTGCCTCCATCTATGAATACTCATGAGACGTCAAACCCTGCGATCACCGCTGGTAAGATCAAAGCTGATTTCCCTGGTCGAGGGACTTGCTGCGGGTGGTCTGCAATGGTAAAGCCAATATCCTGTCCTGACCAATTCAAGTACTCAATCGTTGGTGGAGGCATCTTCTCTGCCATAAAAACCTGTCGCGAAATTACTTTTTGAGCTCTATTTGACGGCCTAGCCTTCTGAATCATCGACATCGCGTCTCCATTGGTGTCGATATAAGGAGGTGGGTTTGGTGCTGCCGCTATTTGTATCTGGTGTCGGTTTGCGTCTGTGATCGCGGGAGGAGGTGGAAGATGAACCTCACTCCTTGGCCCCTGGGGGTATCTGTTTGCTGCCTGTGCGTTGGCATGCCCTGCAAATCTGTTCAACGCCTGAAAAGTTCGACAGTCTTTCTGCAAGTGTCCTGACTGCCTCTTTCCATTGTTGTCGAGATAAAAGTGCATTTGGCATGGTCCGTTCATCATATCCTCGGGAGATATGTATGGCCTCTGGAACCTTGGACCATTATTTTTCCTACTTGGACGGGGGCCGTCCTTGTAGTCGTTGCGCTGCTCCCCGCTGTTTTGATAACCATCGCGATTGTTTCCTCCGTTATTTCCTCGAAATCCAGCCGATATTTGGCCGGGAGCATCATAATCTGAGGACTGTCGAGGGAATCATCGTCTATTTTGGAAATTTCGGTTGCAGTCCTCCTCAGGCGACCTGTGCCGTTTGTTGTGAACAACATCTTCTCCATCCACCCACCTATTCGCTATTTCCATGAGTGCTGCTATTGTCTTTGGATTGGTTCTCCCCAAATCCTCGACAAAGTCTCTCCTTCGGATACCAGCAACGAATGCGTCTATCGCCCTCTCGTCAGATATATTTTCTGTCGAGTTTTTGATAATGTTCCACCTCTGGATATATGTTCTCAGTGACTCGTCGTATTTCTGCCTGCAAGCCCTCAATTGCTCCAATGATGTAGGCTTCTTGCATGTGGATCAAAAATTCTTTACGAATATATCCTCGAAACTTTCCTAGCTGTCGATAGACCCAGGAGACAGCTTTTTATCCACGATCGTGCGGCACCACTCAAGTGCACTTGAATGCTCTGCATGGCTGTTGCTCTAGTTCCACCCACTAACTTTACCGACTCGAGATAATTGATATGTCTCCGACGTATCGATAATTTCTTATGTTACATGCCACATTATTGATGATATCTACATGTTTTATGCATACTTTATGTCATATTTATGCGTTTTCCGGAACTAACCTATTGACGAGATGCCGAAGGGCCGCTTCCTCGTTTTCTCGCTGTTTTTGGTTTCAGTAAATCCTAGTAAGGAAATATTCTCGAATCGGACGAAATCAACGCCCAGCATCTTAGAATCCCCGGAAGCATCCAGAACACCCGAGAGTCGCCAGAGGGGGGCCACAGGGGCCCCAGATGATAGGCCGGCGCGGCCCAGGCCCTGGCCGCGCCGCCCTATGGTGTCCTCGCCTCGTTGACCTTCTGACGCCGCCTCTTCGCCTATATAAAGGTCCCAGACCTAAAACCTCGATACGGAAAAGCCACGGTACGAGAAACCTTCCAGAGCCGCCGCCATCGCGAAGCCAAGATCTGGGGGACAGGAGTCTCTGTTCCGGCACGCCGCCGGGACGGGGAAGTGCCCCCGGAAGGCTTCTCTATCGACACCACCGCCATCTCCATCAACGCTGCTGTCTCCCATGAGGAGGGAGTAGTTCTCCATCGAGGCTCGGGGCTGTACTGGTAGCTATATGGTTAATCTCTCTCCTATGTACTTCAATACAATAATCTCATGAGCTGCCTTACATGATTGAGATTCATATGATGATGCTTGTAATCTAGATGTCGTTATGCTAGTCAAGTGAATTTTACTTATGTGATCTCCGGAGACTCCTTGTCCCACGTGTGTAAAGGTGACAGTGTGTGCACCGTGTGGGTCTCTTAGGCTATATTTCACGTAATACTTATTCACCGTTATGAATGGCATAGTGAAGTGCTTATTTATATCTCTTTATGATTGCAATGTGTTTTGTATCACAATTTATCTATGTGCTACTCTAGTGATGTTATTAAAGTAGTTTATTCCTCCCTGCACGGTGTAATGGTGACAAGTGTGTGCATCTCGTGTTAGTACTTGGCGTAGGCTATGATTGTGATCTCTTGTAGATTATGAAGTTAACTATTGCTATGATGGTATTGATGTGATCTATGCCTCCTTTCGTAGCGTGAAGGTGACAAGTGTGCATGCTATGTTAGTACTTGGTTTGGTTATGTTGATCTGTCATGCACTCTAAGGTTATTTAAATATGAACATCGAATATTGTGGAGCTTGTTAACTCCGGCATTGAGGGTTCGTGTAATCCTACACAGTTAGCGGTGTTCATCATCCAACAAAAGAGTGTAGAGTAGTCCTATTATGTGTCATTGTTGAGAGTGTCCACTAGTGAAAGCAGGATCCCTGGGCCTTGCTTCCAAGCATCGAATCTCCGTTTGTTTATCGTTTTATCGCGTTACTACTCGCTTGTTTACTCGTCCCGAGCAAAGCACTTTTCCGGTGCCGTTGCTACTATTTATTCATACCACCTGTATTTCACTATCTCTTCGCCGAACTAGTGCACCTATTAGGTGTGTTGGGGACACAAGAGACTTCTTGCTTTGTGGTTGCAGGGTTGCATGAGAGGGATATCTTTGACCTCTTCCTCCCTGAGTTCGATAAACCTTGGGTGATCAACTTAAGGGAAACTTGCTGCTGTTCTACAAACCTCTACTCTTGGAGGCCCAACACTGTCTACAGGAAAAGGAGGGGGCGTAGACATCAATAATCAATTAGCCAATCCTCCGGATCTTGTGATCCATCGAATTTTTTGTAATTATCGGGTAGCTTAAACCCTGATGGAACTCGAGTTCTGCGGACTCGTCTCGTAAAGCACGGGAGTCCGCACATATCTTCTTCATCAGCCTCTGGTGAGTGCCGACGTTCCCTTCTTTCCCGTCGTGCTCTGTCCACTCTTTATTGCATTGTTGTGTCTCTTGCCCCACTTGCTCTCGCCAGATCTTGCACCGCTGCAGCAGGTCGTGGACTATTTTGCCTTGCAGATCCTTCGGGAGGCGTATTTGCGAACGACGTTCCCATGGCTCCAACTCCTGCCATGGCCATGTTATACAACGCTTCTCTTGGATCTCCGGGAGGTGGCCTGGATGCTAGGATGAAAGCTTGTGTCGCCATATATCCAGCTTCTGGTGTTTTGGGAATAATATTCCCCCTCGTGTCGATCGACATAAAGGACATGTCGAGGTTTTGAATTAAATTCTCCCTGTCAGCCTCAGGTATATTTTGCAGCCGAGATCTTGCTCTATTTCGGGCTGCTCTGTGACTATCTCCCGAAGTACCTGACTGTCGGCTGAGCTCTGCCCTTCTTCGGCTTGACGCGGAAGCTGCCTTGCGGCTCTATCCCAAGCCTCTTGTGGGAGTTGAACCCTTAGACGCGGTGTTGGCCCGACATATTTAGTGCCTAAACCTCGCCTGAGATCAGCGGGATCGACGTATGGGTTTCCCACATCATCGAAAGCCTCTGACGTCTCCTCCGCGCGACTTGCTTCTCCAACTACATAGATTTTATGGTATTTTGAAGCTGTACCTTTGCTGGGATTGGTGACACCGTCGTATAGATCGGTGAAAACCTCCCGAACAGAGGCAGATCTGTCGATGAGGTTATAGCTGTCGACACTGTCCAAGTCGTTGCTTATATTAGAGTCCGCAAACAACTCGAAGGATATGCCGCCAAAGATCTTGACAATTTCTCCGCTTGTGGATGATTTGTCGAAGCGCGGCGATAAGATTTCCTCGGCGTCGATCTTGAACGATGATGATGATCCCGAAAAATCGGAATCGACCGCCGAAAATCCCGACGAAATCGGAACCTCGAGACGATACGATCCTTCTTTCTCGACACGGAAGTGTAACCTTCCGAACATCATCTCCATAGGCTCCTCCATATATGCATATGCATCCAAACGGGAGGGCGGGTGAGGAATAAAATCGACTAGATCAGTTTCGATCCGTTTACCTCTATCCATCACGTTGCTTGCTACCGAAGAAGTCGACGATCTTGAACGTGCCATCGAGGTCAGCTCCTTGTCGCCTTTAGTTCCCGCAGACGGCGCCAATTGACAAGGTATCGACTTGTCAATGCCTACAAGTTGTAGACTAGGGTTTTGTTGGAAGTAGAGGGCAAGTAGATCTCGAGGGTTTCAGCCGGAAAAGTACTCGACTGCTTATGAAAGCTAGGGTTGCGGGAACAATGATTCGATCCTCTCTTTGTCCCTCGACTCCCCCTTATATAGGAGGCAGAGCCGAGGGTTTCGTATTACACAAGTTTACAGATTCCGGGAGACTCTTTGAGTCCAACCCGTAAAGTTGCAAATCTCTTTATTCCTAATACAACTCTATCTTTCCTTATCAACTAATTGGGCTTCCGATCTTCATATTCTTCGACTTCATGGGCCTTCAGTAAACCCCGGGTACCATCTTTGGCAGGCCCATTGGGGATGCCTATGTCAGTGCCATAGCCAATGCACAAGAGCCAAGGTAACACAAGAAGTTGAAGCATATCAAGCTATGTTTTCATGTCATTCGCGAGTATGTCGAAGATGGTGACATAAAGATTTGCAAAGTACACACAGATCTAAATGTGGCAGATCCGTTGTCTAAAGCTCTCCCTAGAGCCAAGCATGATCTACACCAGAACTCCATGGGTGTTAGGTACCTTACCATGTAATCTAGATTATTGACTGTAGTGTAAGTGGGAGACTGTTGGAGATATGCCCAAGAGGCAATAATAAAATGGTTATGATTATATCTTTGTGTTTATGATAAATGTTTGCATCCCATGCTATAATTGTATTAACCGGAAACATTAATACATGTGTCTTATGTAAACAGAAAAGAGTCCCTAGTAAGCCTCTTGTAAAACTAGCTTGTTGATTAATAGATGATCATGGTTTCCTGATCATGAACATTGGGTGTTGTTAATAACAAGGTTATGTCATTGGGTGAATGATATGATGGACACACACCCAAACAAGCGTAGCATAAGATCAAGTCATTAAGTTCATCTTGCTATAAGCTTTCGATACATAGTAACCTAGTCCTTAGGCCATGAGATCATGTAAATCACTTACACCGGAAGGGTACTTTGATTACATCAAATGCCACTACGTAAATGGGTGGTTATAAAGATGGGATTGAGTATTCAGAAAGTATGAGTTGAGGCATATGGATCAAGAGTGAGATTTGTCCATCCCGATGATGGATAGATATACTCTGGGCCCTCTCGGTGGAATATCTTCTAATTATCTTGCAATCATGTGACAAGGTCACGAGAGATGACATATCATGGTACGAGTAAAGAGTACTTGTCGGTAACGAGGTCGAACTAGGTATGGAGATACTGATGATCAAACCTCTAACAAGTAAAGTATCGTGTGACAAAGGGAATCGGTATCGTATGTTAATGGTTCAATCGATCACTGAGTTACCGCTGAATGTGCGGGAGCCATTATGGATCTCCAGGTCCCTCTATTGGTTATTGGTCGGAGAGGAGTCTCGATCATGTCTGCATAGTTTACGAACCGTAGGGTGACGCGCTTAAGGTTCGATGTTGTATAGTAGCTTTGAATATGAGATGGAGACCGAATGTTGTTAAAAGTCTCGGATGGGATCCAGGACATCACGAGGAGGTCCGGAATGGTCCGAAGAATAAGATTCATATAAGGGAAGTTGATTTCTAGGTTTCAGAAAAGTTCGGGATTTTTCCAGTGGAAGACCGGCAAGGTTCTAGAAGGTTCCGGGGGTTCCACCAATGGGCCCACAACCCTAGGAGGGCCATCATGGGCCGAGGGGGTGCATCCTATCCCTAATGAGCCATGGGAACATGCCCCTCAAGGCCCAGCCGGCCAGCCCACTAGGGTTTCCCCAAAAACCGTAGGGGGGATCAACTTGGAGGGGAAGAAACCCCCCTCCTTGGTCGCCGGCTGACATAGGCATCCCCAATGGTCCTGCCGAAGATGGTACCCAGGATTTACTGAAGGCCCACGACCCGAAGGTTATGAAGCCCGGAAGCCCAGTCAGGAGATAGTTTGGAAAGATAGAGTTGTATTAGGAATATCGATTTGTAACTATTACGGGACAGACTCAGATAGTCTCCCGGCCTTTGTAACCTGTACATCACGAAACCATCGGCTCTGCCTCCTATATAAGGGGGAGTCGAGGGACAAAGAAAGCATCGATTCCATTGTCAACACAACCCTAGTTTTCATAGTCATCGAGTACTTTTCCGGCTGAACCTTCGAGATCTACTTGCCCTTTACTTCCCTGAAAACCCTAGTCTACCATCTTTAGGCATTGACAAGTCGATACCTTGTCAATTGGCGCCGTCTATGGGAACTGAAGGCTACAAGGATCCGATCTCGATGGCTCGCTCAACATCGTCGATGTCTTCGGTAGCAAGCAACGCAATGGACAAAGGTAAACAGATCGAAACTGATCTCGTCGATTATATTCCTCACCCACCCTCCCGTGTGGATGCATACGCATATATGGAGGAGCCTATGGAGATGACGTTCGGGAGGTTCCACTTCCGCGTCGGAAAAGAGGGATCGCATCGTCTCGAGGTTCCGGTTTCGTCGGGATCGTCGGCGGTTTATTCCAATTTTTCGGAATCATCGTCATCATTCAAGATCGACGCCGAGGAAATCTCGTCGCCGCGCTTCGCCAAGTCGGCAACGAGTGGAGAACTCGTCAAGATCTTCGGCGGCATGTCCTTCGAGTCGTCTGTGGACTCCAATATAAGCAGCAACTCAGACAGTGCCGACAGCTACAACTTCATCGACAGATCTACTTCTGTTCGGGAGGTCTTCACCGATCTATACGACGGTGTCACCAACCCCAGCAAAGATAAAGCCTCAAAATATCATCAAGTTTATGTAGTTGGGGATCCAAGTCGCCCACAGGAGGAGACATCAGAGGCTTTCGATCCTGTGGGGAACCCATATGTCGATCCCGCCGATCTCACGCGAGGTTTGGGCACCAAATATGTCGGCCCTGCGGAACGGCAGATGGTGCAACTTCCACAAGCATCTAGGGACAGAGCCGTGAAAGCTATGGACGGTACAGAGCCGATGAATACAACTGCTACGGTTGATGAATTGCAAGCGTACCAATATAGACTCGCCTGTGCTGGACGAGAACTTGAAAAGCAAACAGCTGAGCTTAATAGGAGGAAATTCGCAACTTCTGCGTCAAGCCGAAGAAGGGCAGAGCTCTACCGACAGTCAGGAACTTCGGAATCCAATCACGGAGCAACCCGTAATAGAGGAAGGTCCAGACTGCAGAACATACCCGAAGCCGAGAAGGAACGCTTGATCCAGAACCTCGACATGTCCTTTATTTCAATAGACACAAGGGGGAACATTATTCCCAAAACACCGGAAGCTGGGTACATGGCGACTCAGGCCTTCATACTGGCAAACAAACCACCTCCTAGAGATCCGAGGGAAGCATTGTATAACATGGCCATGGCATGAGTTGGAGTCATGGGAGCAGCGTTCGCAAACACAGGCACACCTCCCGAAGGTGCTCCTAGGCAAAATAGTCCGCGACCAACAGTGGCAGTACATGATCCGCCAAGAACAAGCGCGGCAAGAAATACATCGACACCAGCGTGAGTTGACAGGGCATGGCAAGAAAGGAGGGAACGTCGGCAGTCACCAGAAGTCGACGAAGAGGAGATGTGCGGGCTCCCCTGTTTTACTCGAAGAGTTCACAAAACGCGAGTCCCATCTGGTTTCAAGTTACCCGATAATTACAAGAAGATCGATGGCCTGCAAGATCCAGAGGATTGACTAGTCGATTATCTGGAAATAGTGAAATTGACGGGAGGAACTAAAGCAACTGCCATGCAGAGCATCCAAGTGCACCTAAGTGGAGCAGCGCGATCATGGATTAAAAAGTTACCACCTGGATCCATCGACTGCTGGGAAACTTTCAAGGACATGTTCGTGAAAAATTTATTGTCTACATGCAAGAAACCCGTGTCGATAGAGCAGCTGCGAGCCTGTAGACAAAATTATGATGAATCAATGAGGACGTACATCCAGAGGTGGAACATCATCAAAAATTCGGCAGAAAACATATCCGATGAAAGAGCAATAGATGTGTTTGTCGCCGAAATCCGAAGGAAGGATCTATTCGAGGATTTGGGAAGGAATAATCCAAAAACAATAGCAGCACTGATGGAAATAGCGAATCGTTGGGCAGATGGAGAGGATGATGTTCACAATAAGCGACACAGGTCACCCGAGGGTGATCGAAACCGAAATATGCAAAATAGACGACGATTCTCTCGCCAGTTCTCCGACTATGAAGGTCCTGGCCAAATATCGACCGGCTTCCGAGGAAATAGCGGAAATAATAGTCGAGATGATTATCAAAAGAGTGGTGAGCAACGTAGCGACTATAGAGATAGTCCATGTCCTAACAGGAAAAATAATGGTCCAAGGTTCCAGAGGCCATACATATCTCTGGAAGATATGATGAACGGACCATGCCAGATGCACTTCTATCTCGACAGCAATGGGAAGAGGCAGTCGGGTCATTTGCAGAAGGATTGCCAAACTTTCCAGGCGCTGAACAGATACGCGGGACATGCCAACGCACAGGCAGCACATAGAAACCCTCAGGGGCCAAGGAGTGAGATCCACCTACCACCTCCCCCCGCGATCACGAACGAAAATCGACATCAGTTACAAATAGCGGCAGCTCCACACCCGCCGCCTTATATCGACACCAATGGAGACGCGGTCTCGATGATTCAGAAGGCTAGGCCATCCAACAGAGCTCAGAAAATAATTTCGCGACAAGTCTTCATGGCAGAGAAGATGCCTCCACCAACAATCGAGTACTTAAATTTGCCGGGACAGGACATCGGCTTCACCATAGCAGATCATCCGCAGCAAGTTCCTCGACCTGGACAATCAGCACTGATCTTACCAGCGGTGATCGCAGGATTCGATGTTTCACGAGTGTTCATAGATGGAGGCAGCAGTTTAAACCTCATGTACGCAGATACATTGAGGAAGATGAACATATCCCTGGAAAACTTAAAACCAACCGACACACGTTTTCATGGCATCACACAGATAGGCCAAGTTATCCGCTGGGAAAGATCAATCTCGACGTTCAGTTTGGAACCGGAGAGAATTACAGAATAGAAAGACTGGAGTTCGAAGTTGTAGATTTTCCATCACAGTACCATGCTCTACTGGGACGACCCGCGTATGCCAGATTTATGGCGGTACCACATTACACATACTTATTATGGAGACTCCCTGGACCCAGAGGCCCAATCACAGTAAAAGGCAGTTTTGCGCTAGCGGATAAGTGCGACAAGGATTTTCATCGACTGTCAGAAATCTTCGGGATGCAAGCGGAGTATGTGGCGTCCAAGCTAACAACTGACTATGACGTATTGCCTGACGGAGGGAGGCCGCTAAAGGAGCCAACCTTTAGCACAACCAGAAATTCAAAGGAGGTATAGATTCACCCGACAGATCCCAAGAAGACAACAGCTATCGCCACAAATATGGACCTCGCATAGGAAAGCGCGCTCATCGAGTTCCTCCGTGAGCGCTGGGAAATATTCGCATGGTGTCCAGCAGACATGCCAGGAGTATCCAGGGAACTTGCTGAGCACCCCCTTAACTTGGATCCATTGGCTAGGCCAATCAGACAACCTCTGCGGCGTTTTTCGGAACCAAACTGCAAAGCTATGCTGTCGGAAATTAATCGACTCAGAGAAGCTGGGTTTATCAAAGAACTACATACAGAGGCCACATGGGTAGCTAATCTAGTGTTGGTCCCAAAGAAAAACACGAAAGTCCTTCGCATGTGTGTCGACTTCACGTGTCTCAACAAACATTGTCAAAAGGATCACTTCCCCCTCCCAAGGATCGATCAAATTATCGATTCCACGGCATGCTGTGAACGTCTTTCCTTCCTGGATGCATATTCTGGTTACAACCAGATCCGCTTAAAAGAAGAATATGAGGTCAAGAAAGCTTTTATTACACCCTATGTCATGTTCTGCTATAGAACAATGCCCTTCGGGTTGAAAAACGCGGGAGCAACGCATCAGCGGATGATGCAGAAGTGCATGGCTACGCAAATTGGAAAAAACGTTCAAGTGTACATCGACGATGTTGTCATAAAAACAAAGAAAGGGTAAACCTTGATTGTTGATCTCAAGGAAACTTTCGACAACCTAGATAAATTCTGCCTCAAGCTGAACCCGACGAAGTGTTCTTTTGGCGTCCCTGCGGGAGAACTTCTCGGGTTTCTGGTGTCAGCAAGAGAAATCGAGGCCAACCCGGAGAAAATCGAAGTCATCGTGACGATGCGGAAACCAACAAAGATCAAGGAAATACAACAGCTAACTGGGCGAGTCGCAGCTCTGAGTAGATTCGTCGCCAGGTTGGGAGAAAAGGTGTTGCCGTTCTATGCCTTGATCAAACATGGGAAAAAGTTCGAGTGGAACGAAGAAGCAGACAGAGCCTTTGAAGATCTCAAACGCACAATCTCGACACCACCAATATTGGTGGCGCCCAAAGAAAAGGAACCCCTCCTGTTGTATATCGCGGCCACACCCCAGGTGGTTAGCACAGTACTTGTGGTGGAGCGCAAAGAAGAAGAAAAACTCCATGGAGTACATCGTCCGGTATAATTCATCAGTAAAGTTTTATCGCCCTCAAAACAGCGGTACCCGCAGTACCAAAAGTTAGCATATTTTTCAGCAAGAAAACTATTTTTCACAACCGCAAGAAAACTGCACCACTATTTTTCAGCACATCCGATAATAGTGGTCAACGAGGCGCCTTTGTCCAACATGTTGAACCCGGAAGCTACGGGTCGTGTCTCCCTTTGGGGAATAGAGCTTTCCCCTTGGGACATCACGTATGAAAAAAGAAAAGCAATCAAATCGCAGATCTTGCCAAATTTCGTTGCAGAGTGGATGGAACTGCAAAATACGGGACCTCCAGACTTATCGAGAACTTGGACTATGAACTTTGACGGGTCCAAAAGGTTAGAAGGAGCTAGAGCAGGCGTGATACTGGTATCACCTCAAGGAGATAAAATGAAGTATGTACTACGGATGACATTCCCCAACGCGTCCAACAATGAAGCAGAGTACGAAGCACTGATACATGGGATGAAGATGGCGAAAGCTTGTGGTGCAACCCGATTAAAAAAATTCGGCGACTCCCAATTGGTGGCTCAACAGGTGATGAATCAGTGTGATGCAGTCAATGATAGTATGATAGCATACAAGGAGGTATACAACGAACTCGAGAAGCTCTTTGACGGGTGCGAGGTGAATCACATCAGCAGACTCAGCAACGATGACGCTGATGTTCTGGCAAACATTGGATCGTAATTCTTAGCAATACCACCTGGAGTATTTTGGGAGGAGATAAGTGAAAGATCGACTAAGGCAAAGAAACAAACAAAGAAAAAAGAGAAGGTCGAGAAAGACTCGGGGGCTCTAGCAGTATCGGAAGCAAGCACATCAGGAGATGACGAAGAATCTCGTGAAGTGATGGTGTTGCAAGTTCCTTGGATGTAGGTTTACATCGCATATATCCTAAGGAAAGAAATAATTGAGGATCCAGTAGAAGCAAGGCGAGTTATTTGACGATCTAAGGCCTTCACCGTGGTTAAGGGCGAGTTATATAAGCGGAGTATATCGGGCGTCTTGCAGCGATGCGTTACACCCGAAGAAGGTCGATCACTCTTAAAAGATGTGCACGAAGGAGTGTGTGGACACCACGCAAGCAGTCGATCTATAACAGCCAAGGTTTTCAGAGCAGGATTCTACTGGCTAACATCGATCGATGATGCAAAGGACATAGTGCGTACCTGTGATGCATGCCAAAGGTTTGCCGCAAAACCTCATTCTCCAGCAGCAGAGTTGATGCCAATACCATTGTCATGGCCCTTTGCTCAATGGGGTCTTGATATGGTGGGAAAATTACACAAGGCGTGGCTAGGAGGATACGAGTATATGCTTGTAGCTGTCGACAAGTTCACGAAGTGGATCGAGGCGAAGCCGATAAACTCACCAGACGCAGCGTCAGCAATCGAGTTTATCAAGAGCATCGTATTTCGATTTGGAGTTCCTCATAGCATCGTCACAGACAACGGAAGCGACTTCACATCAGAGGAATTCAAGGCATATTGCGCAGAGGCAGGCATCAAATTACAATTTGTCTCAGTTGCGCACCCGCAAACCAACGGTCAGGTCGAAAAAGCAAACGGCGTCATTTGCAACGGCATCAAGAAGCGCCTGTTAACACCATTGGAAAAAAGATCGACACACATGGCCAGAGGAGTTACCTAGCGTGCTATGGAGTATACGAACGGCACCAAATACAGCAACACAGGAAACTCCGTTCTTTCTAGTCCATGGAGCTGAGGCAGTGTTGCCGATAGAGATAGAACACAACTCCCCGAGAGTGGCGGAATTTAATGAAGAAACCTCGAAAAAGGCACTGGAAGATGATGTTGACGCACTCGACGAAGCTCGAGACGAGGTGTTTTCAAGGGTCACCAAGTACAAGCAAGATATGAAAAACTACCACAGTCGACGTTTGCGACCAAGATCTTTCCAGGTAGACGACCTAGTTCTTCGGCTTACGCAAAATAGCCATGAAAAACTCGAGTCGCCATGGATAGGCCCGTACATCATCATAGAAGTAATTGAAGGAGGAGCATATATGATAAAGGACAAGAAGACAGGTATCGCCGAGCCAAATCCCTGGAACGTGGCGCAACTTAGACGTTTCTACGCCTAAGTCGAAATATAGTCCTCTATGTAAACATACAATGTACTGAAACGCCCGCGAGTTTTCAGACGCACTCTTTTCCTTTCAGGGCACCGAGTTGGGCTGGAAGGTTTTTAATGAGGCGGACTCGCGGTGCTGCAATATAGTAAAGATATTGGTGATATACATCTTTTTCTTCGACAGTCTCGGGGGCTTGCAACCCGCAAATACAATATATATACAAGTATTTACAATATATAATCGACAAAATTATTTGCCTTGGTCTAAAACACCTCGCAAACCAATAAAAATAAAAATACTAGCCACCGAAACGCTCGGGGGCTAGAAGGAATGAAAAATAGACAAGTTATTTTACAACATACATAGTGTTTACACTATACCGGGTCCTTTTACGAAGAAAAAATTTCGACAGAAAAAGCAAACTTTTATTCACGACCCATCAGGTCATCTATGTTAACTCTTTCATTGTCAGCAGCGGCACTCATATGATCAGCATAGTTACCCTTCACGAAGAACTCAGCATCCATCCGAAGTAAATCATCCATCATTTCCTCGGCCACGGGCGTGACAACTTCGTTGATTTTGTCGATATTCCTCCTTCGTCTCTTCAGTTTAGCATGGCAAAGTACAACGATGTTGGTCAGATCCACCTTGGGGTAGATGACTTGCAACATGATGATAGCAAACCTAGCGCCAGCGGTCAATTGGGCATTCACAAAGTCAGCATCTCTGAATTTGTTCTTCAGATCAGGAAGGGTCTTTGGCTGAGAGTTTCGATGAAACATGGTGTTGTAAACCAGGGCTAGCGTCCTCGTGAAGAAATCAAGATAATCACGGGCTTGACCCGCGCGATCTTGAAATCTGATGATTCCTCGGGTGCGATCTGGTGTGGCCCAAAAGCTGGAACCATGGTCCAGAGCAAGCTTCACAAGAAGGTTTGATCTTGCATCCACTCTTTGGTCTTCGGCAGCGGTATCCAAAAAAGAACCTATACGACGAATGCATTATAGTTAGAGAGGGAAAACAAAAAAGTAAAGGAATTTCAAAGGCAGGAAGCGTACCCGCCATATCCAGACTGGCGTCGGTCATCAACTCAAGCATGTAATTTTCTCGGGAAGCAGCTTGTGCAGCTTCGGCGGCTGCAGCCTCCTTTAAAGCTAAGGCTTCCTAGGCCTGCTGAAGGGCAAGTTTCTCTTTCTCGGATGACTTCCGAGATTGCTCCATTATCGTAAGTGTTTATTTCTTCATCGCCTGGAGTTGCTGTCGCAGTTCATTCAAATCCTGTACTGGACCAGCGCTCTAAGAATCTTCGTTGAGATTATCAGAGGGCAAGGCATCCGAGGAACGAGGAGCCGCGGTATAGTTATCAAAAACCAACTGGAAAGAAAATCTCGACATCAATAACTTGGCAAAATAACATTCCATTAATTCATTTGGATATTTACATGAGCATTACAAGAGAGTTCCTACTGAACCAATGACAGGCTGTCGCAAAAACTACTACGACGACAACAACAAAAGAAGAAGAAAAAAGAAAAGCAGGGACAAGATGGTCTACTTGACCTCCGGCTTCGTAGAACTAGGGGAAGGAGCTGGTTTGTGTCGTGGTATCGTCACGGCATATGCCATAGGGTGGCTAATGAAGGTGGTTCCTAGGAGATCTCACGGCGGTATCCGGATGCGGGTATGGGGACGAGCGACACGGCGACGTACCCAGGTTCGAGGCCCTCCGGTGGAGGTAACACCTCTACTCCTGCTAGAGTGTATAAGGTGATCACACAATACAAGGTTGCTCCTAGAGCCGTGTCCGGCTGCTCCTGGGAGGCTAAGGAAGACGATAGTCTCTCTCACGGGCAGCGCTAAGGGTGGAAGTGGAGTAAGAATGATCGATCCCCTGCACGAGAGGGGGTAGTGCGGCTTATATAGGCACCGGCACTTTACATAAAAGACCCTATAGTCTACTGGCCGGCTTCCGCTCCTTCCCGAGGCACTGACGTCAGGAGCCGTTGAGGACTCATGGCCTGTCCCATCCGGCTGCCGAAGTCAGCGGTATGGAGAGGAAGTGTCTCTGTCGCCATCGAGCACTGTAGCCAGTACGGATCGACGTGTGCCATGATGGCCTGTCCGGCGCGTGGCACTATTGCTCCACAGTGCCCCGCGCTTTACGGGAGATGAAGTCAGCGTGGACTTCGCGAACCCGGATCACCAACCCGGTTCCTTCTAGTGCAAGACTCGCCAGCCTCGAGTCGGTCTGAGGTACAAACCCCCAGTCGGATATGGCTTGTAGAAGCCGGCCCAGCTACAGCATTGGTGACCGCAGCCAAGCCGACTAGGACCTAGAGCCAGCCGGCTTCCGGACCAGCCGGCCACGGCTCCAGCCGGCTGCTCCCTAGCCGGCCTTTGCCGCGAGCCGGCCAGTGGTCAGCCGGCTGCTCCGCGACCATTGCCCTACCCGGGGTCTTCCCCCCGACATTAGCCCCCGAAGCTGGCAAGGTCCTGCATTTAGAGGGACCTAGGCAGGTTTTCCTGGCTTTTTGATCTCTTGGACATGCTTAACGGCACTCGGAGGGGCCGGCTGAGAATTTCCATTCAGCCGGCTGCGCCCTCATCCGGCTCGTTTTGGCCGGCTGCTCCTAGCCGGCCGCTGTTTTCACTTCTGCAGCTTTTGCTTTTTCAGTCTTGGCGATGTCTCCGCCTTGTTGGGAAAGTTTTGGGCCGGATTGAATTTAATGTTCGGCTCCGGCTTCGGTGCGCCGGAGTCTCCGCCGCCTCGGGTCCTGCGCCCGACTTGACCGGTCTAACGTCAGGCCGCTGCTGCCGGTTCGTCTGGTCACATCAATGTCTCCTCCGGATCCGGTGCGGTTGTGGGGGACGTGGTGTGGCGGTTTCTGATAACCGCAGCGATCGTGGGAGGCGTTATGGCGCAGTAAATCCGGGCGACGTGGCCACGTCTGCCACTTGGAGGCCAACCGTCCACCGTGGGCGGCTATAAATGCCGCGCGGGAGGTACCGAGGCGGCACTCCCCGCACTTCTCCTTCCTCGCGCTCCCGCTCCTCTCGCTTTCTTCCTCGCGCTCGAGCCTCTTGCTACTCCGGCAAGCACCTTCTCACTGGCGAACTCCAGCGAGCGCATCTCCGCCGATCCGCCGCCGCTACTCCGACGAGCCGGCGCCACGGGGCCCCGCGTTTCAACGGTGCGTCCGCCGCCGCCGTCGCCGCCGTCGCGAGGTTCTTCGTCGCCGTTTCGTCTCTCTTGGTCTTCTTCCTCCTCCTCTTCGTCAATGGCCGACGCGAGCGGGTCTTGGAGGGGATCTTACATGAGGGAGGACGACATCGAGCGTCTGGTGCGCCTCCACCGGATCCCGCCGACGGTGATCACGAGGGCGCCCGGCGCGGAGGTGGAGCCCAAGCCGGAGCCCGGCGAGCGCGTCGTCTTCGGCGCGCACTTCGACCGCGGGTTGGGCCTGCCGGCGTCCAACTTCTTCCGCCACTTCCTCGAGTACTTCGGCCTGCAGCCGCATCACCTTCCGGCCAACGCCTGCGTCCTCTCAGCTGCTATGTGGCTTTCATGGAGGCGTATGCCGGCTTGTGGCCGGACATTGATTTCTGGAGCCGCCTCTTCTTCATCAAGGCGCAAACCACCGACGGCCACCTGCGGACCTGCGGCGCCGCCTCGATCTACTCCCGGCCGGGTACGCCCTTCCCCAAAATTCCGACTCTCGACTCGGTGAAGAATTGGCAGATGTCATTCTTCTACGTGCGCAACGAGAATCCGGGCTTCGACCGGATCAACCCGTCGGAGTACAATCCGGCTCCTCCAGTCGGCCGGATCAACTGGGGCTACAACGCCCGCACGACGGACCCGGACGCGGAGGTGAGCCAGCTCTGGGATTTCTTGGGGGCCGCCGTCGCTGGCGGGCTGACTGCCGAGGACCTCCTCTGCACCGTCGCCGAGCGCCGGATGCTAGCGCTTCAGCTGCGCACCCACAAGATTGGGCACATGTCCGGCCGGTTCGATCCGACCCGGACGTCCAAGGTGGCGCTCAACAAGGCCCAGGTGGCCTGCCGGGTGAACAACATCACCAAGGCCAACATGCCGGAGGACTGGAACTACGGGCTGGCGCCCCGCAACCGGGACTTGCCGCCTGAGCTGGTAAGTTTAGTTGTTTTGGCCGACTTCCGGCTTGCGGCTTCGTGGCCGACTTCTCTCTTTGCCGACTTCCGGCTTGCTGCTTACTTATATCTCTTCTGTTTTCTAGCTCTTCGATCGCCAGAACGTCGAGGACGGCGACCTGGCGACAAGGAGGTGGACGCCGGATCACGCCGATCCGGCTGACCAAGCCGGCGACCAGGCCGGTGACGACAATCTGCTGCAGGCGCCTGACCAAGGCGGCCAAGGGGAGCACAATCCGCCTCCTTCGCCAGAGCAGCAGGAGGACGACGAGCCGGCGACGTCCACCACGGGGCCGATCCCCGCAGTGCCCCTGCGCGCGAGGCCGCCTAGCACCACGGCGACTTCGGCGCCCAAGGGGAAGAAACGGGTCGGCGACCCCCGCTCCACCGTCGCCTTGGAGGCGAAGGCGAAGAAGCTGCGCCGGCAGCAACCGAAGAAGGTTCCGGAGCAGGCCGGGTGAGTTCTGTTTTTCTCTTGTTTGATTCCTTTTCTTTCCTTTCTCTTTATGCTTATCTTTTTCTTATTTGTTCGGCTAGGGCCCCCATCAAGTTCACCCAGGGCGGCGGCTCCCGGCAGGTTCCGCGTGTCGTGTCGCCGCCTCCGCGACAAAGGAGGGAGCCGACGCCGCAGCCTTCGGCGCGCGCGCCTCGCTGCTGCCGCCTGCGGGTACTCCGCCTCCCGTAGGGGCGCCTTCCTTCGCTGTGCCTCTGGCTTCAGCACCTGGCCGCGGCGCACGGGGCGAGCCGACGCGCCAGCCGGCACTGGACGACATGTTCCCGCGCCGCACTCGTCTTTTGGACCCAGCGGCTGGAGCCGGCAGGGGCATGCCGCCTTCGATCGGAGCCGGGGCCAGCGGGGCTGCGCCGTCTGCGACCGGAGCCGGAGCCGGGCCGAGCATGGTGGTGTTGGAGGAGATCCCGGAGGGGGCACCTCAGGCGCCGGAGATGGCTGCCCCGACCGGGCCGACTGATTCGCCCGGAGCGCCTCCACCTCCGGAGCCGACAAGGGAGGAGCCGGCCAGGAAGGAGCCGGCAAGGGACGAGCCGGCGCGCACGGAGGACGCCTACTCGCGCACGTTGGTGAGGATGGAGGGCCCGTCGGCGCCGTTGGAGGGCCTGCATGTGGCCAAGGGCGCTCGGCTTCTGCATGTTCCGTCCGCCTCCGACTCCAGCCTTGGCTCGGCTGGCACTATGGAGAAGGCGTGGCTCAGCGCGGACTCCTACGAGGTGACCAGCCGGGAGGGGAACCCAGGCCAGGCGTCGGTGAAGATGTTCTTCTCCGGCTTCCAGGCCAGCCTCAAGACCAGGGCTGCTGAGACCGCGGCCAACCTCGCCAAGGTGGAGGAAGCCAGCAAGGTAAGCACTTCATCTGTTTTTCAATTTGTTTATTATCCTGGTAGCCCTCCGAGGCATGGGCCGGCTGCTTGGAGCCGGTCCGGGTTTCGTCTGGTTGACTGATTCTCTTTTTCCTTAGGCGGTTACGGAGCGGCGCACCAACTTGTACAACCGCGTCGTGACCCGCTACCACAAGGCCAAGCTTGACCGGGCCGACTTGGCTCGCGAGCTGGAGGCCGTCAAGGGTAAGGTTTTCTTCGTTTGACTTGGTTTCTTCTTTCTTGATCTTGGTTGGCTGACGCCTTTTTCGGCTGTCTTGCAGCTGAAGCCGCCAGGGTCCCGCAGCTGGAGGCGGACCTTCGGGCTGCTCGCGCTCAGTGCGCCGAGAGCGAGGAGGCGGGCCGGTCTGCTGCCGCCAAGCTCAAGGTGGCTGATGGGGAGCTGGGGCGGCTGCGCCGGCTTGAGGAGAACCACCTCAAGGAGCTTTCCCTCCTCAGGACGGCTGAGAAGGAGAAGGTGGACGACCTGAGCAAGCGGCTGACTGAGGTTGAGAAGCAGCGGCTTGCGCTTCAGCAGGATGTAACGGCCAAGTCCGCGGAGCTGTCGGCCACCGCCAAGCGCTGGGTGGAGGAGATTGGCACGCTTGATCGCGGCTTGTCAGGTAGGCCTTTTTATTTTTCTCTTTCCTTCCCCTTTGCCGGCTTTCGGCTGTCGGCTGCCGGCTTTGGCAGGCGGCCGGCAGCGGAAACTTTGGTTTTTTCGCTATCTCCCTCTTCAAGCTGGGGGCAGTCGGCTCGTGCCGGCTGCCGCCAGGCTTTTTCTTCGAAATCTCCATCTTCGGGATAGGGGTAGCCGGCTCGTGCCGGCTGCCGTCAGTCTTACTTTAGAGCTTCGGAATATCCTTCTTCGGGCTGGGGACAGTCGGCTCTTGCCGGCTGCCGCCAGGCCTACTTTAGGACTTCGAAAGTTCGCATTTTTCAGCTTTTTTCGGCTTTTGACAGATTTTTGACGCACTTTTCCTTTGCAGCGGCCTTCCCGGAAGCGCAGGAGGCGGCGCTAGCAGCCGTTGGTGTTGCGCGCGAGGCTAGGAGGCGGGCGACTAGTGAGGGCAGCGCGGAGTACTTCACCATGGAAGATTACATGGCGTCCATGGCCGCCCGCGTCGAGCCCATCACCAAGCTCGGCTGGGAGCTCCGGAAGGCGGCTGAGGAGCTGATCCAGATGTTGTGGCCAGCGGAGACGTTGCCACAAGATCTCTCCAACCTCATCTCCTGGCTGGAGCGGGCGCCGGATCGCTTCCTCGACTGGAGGGAGTCTGCCACGCGCGCTGGAGCCGACATGGCGCTGTCCTTCGTCCTCTCTTGGTACAACGAGGTGGACCTTGGGCAGCTCGAGTACCGGCGGGCCGGCGTGGAGGACAAGCTCCCGGCAGAGATTAAGACGGCCCGGCTCGCCCGTGCCTGCGCCATCGCCGACTTCGTCGACAAGGGCCTCTTCATCCCGGACCCGAACCCGCCGTCTGATGACGAGGACGAGGAGATGGAAGACGAGGAGGCGGAGGACGCGCCTGAGGATGACCCGGCAGCCGGCTCCGCTGATGCTCCTCCGGCTGGTCCTCCTCCAGTCGGTGCTTATTTTACCTGTCTTTATGTGTTGCTTTTGCCAAGACAATTCGTTAAATCCCCGGAATGCCGGGTGCATATGTATGAATATTATCGTCCTTTTATTATGTCACACTTTAATGTGTTTGTTAATCATGTGTGTGTCGACTTGCTTTCTTTCGACTTGTTCGCTTTTTCCCATCCGCCCCACTCTTTGGCTTTGCTCTTGCCGATCGTACGTCCGACTTGCGATCCGTCGCCGGATCAAGAGCGGGCCGCTGGGTGAGGCCGACAGTATTTCAGTCGAACGAGCCGAGTTCGGCAATCCGGCACTTTTATGAAAAGTTACAAGTCAATTCGCTTTCACTCTTTCCCTTAGTCGTCTTTCGCGTGCCGGCTCCCTAGGCCTTACTCCCGCCAGCCGGACAGCCGGGTTGCGGTGCAGCCAGCTGGATCGTAAGCCGGCTGTCGGAAACCGGATCACGTTACTTAGCCGGCCACGTGAGAGGGTGTAAGCCAAATGGAAAAACAAAGTAGAGTATGCGAAAAACTTGTCGGAAACGGCGCTCTTGGCGCATGCTTTTTCATAGCTTACAAAAGGAGTACAAGGGATACATACATTCCTGCTCTCACGTGTAAAATGGGCGGAACAAGTTAACATTCCAGGGACGTTTAGTCTCCTCGTCGGCCTTGTCCGGCTTGTTTTCTCTAGCCTCTTGGGAATCTATGAGATAGTAGGAATCATTGCCTACCGCCTTGCTCACGATGAAGGGACCCTCCCATGGGGATGACAGTTTATGCTGTCCGGCTGTCCGCTGGATCAGCCGGAGCACTAGGTCTCCTTCTCGGAATGCTAAGGGCTGGACCTTCCGGCTGTGATAGCGTCGGAGGCTCTGCTGGTAAATAGTAGATCTGGACGCAGCCAGCAGCCGGGCCTCTTCGACCAAGTCGACTCCATCTTCGCGAGCTTCTTTGGCTTCGACTTCTGTGTAGAGCTTGATCCTTGGCGCGTCGTGCTCGATATCAGTCGGCAGGACGGCTTCGGCCCCGTATACGAGGAAGAATGGTGTAAAGCCGACTGAGAGGTTTGTAGTTGTTCGCAGGCTCCACAGCACATTGGGCAGCTCGTCAATCCAGCAGCCGGCTGCTCGCTCGAGCGGCTCCACCAGCCGGGGCCGGATGCCGGCTAGGACCAGGCCGTTGGCCTTTTCCACTTGTCCGTTGGACTCCGGGTGCGCCACGGAGGCTAGGGCCATCCGGATCCCCATTTCCCCGCAATAGCGAGAGAAGATGCCTTGGGAGAAGTTGCTGCCGTTGTCGGTGATGATCTTTGTGGGGGTAGCCGTATCTCCACGATGATTTCCTTGAGGAATGTGACGGCTGTGGAGCCGTCCAGCTTCTTGATTGGCTTGGCTTCGATCCACTTGGTGAATTTATCAATCATCACCAAGAGATGTGTCATGCCGCCTCGCGCTGTTCTGAACGGGCCCACCCTGTCCAAGCCCCATACGGCAAACGGCCATGTGATGGGGATGGTTTTCAAGGCGGAAGCCGGCTGGTGCCTCTTCTTTGCGAAGCGCTGGCAGCCGTTGCACTTCTTCACCAGCTCTTCTGCGTCTCTGAGCGCAGTCGGCCAGTAAAAACCGTGCCGGAAAGCTTTGGCCACTATGGCTCTGGATGAGGCGTGATGTCCGCACTCTCCTTGATGGATTTCCCGTAGGAGTTCAATCCCTTCAACCGGCTCGACGCACCGCTGGAACACCCCACTTACGCCGCGTTTGTACAGCTGGTGGTTGATGATTGTATAGGCCTTGGCCCTTCTCTCAATCTGCCTGGCCTGGACTCTATCATCAGGCAGCACACCATCGGTGAGGTAGGAGAGGAATTCTTGTGCCCATCAAGGTACGCATCTTATCTCGAATACGCTAACCAACAAGGCCTCCTGCGTGGGAGCTTCCGGATTCGACTGCATGGTCGCCGGGTTCGGCTTGCTAGCCGGCGGGTTCGGCTTGCTAGCCCCCGAGTTTGGCAATGAAGCCCCCGGGTTGGACTGAGAAGTCCCCGGGTTCGGCATGGTAGCTGGCGGGTTTGGCTTGTTAGCCCCCGACTTGGGCGATGAAGCCTCCGGGTTCGGCTGAGCAGCCCCTAGGTCAGCCGGCACGAATATTGAATCCGAGTCCGGTGACGGTGTGATGGACGGCTTCTTGAGAACCGCCAAGGCGACACCCGGCGGAATGGCTTGCCGGGTTGAGCCAATCTTGGACAAGGCGTCAGCCGCCTCGTTGTTTGCCCGTGGCACATGGTGAAATTCGCAGCCGTCGAAGAAGCCGGATAGCTGCTGGACGTGGAAGCGGTACGAGGCCATGTTGGCGTCCTTCGCGTCCCAGTCGCCAGATGCTTGCTGTATAACCAAGTCGGAGTCGCCGAAGCAAAGTATGCGACGCACGCCGATCTCCTTGGCCAGCTTCAGCCCATGAATGAGCGCCTCATACTCCGCCACATTGTTGGATGCGGCGAAGTGGATCTGCAGGACATAGTCCAACCGGTCTCCCTTGGGAGAGGTGATGACGATGCTGGATCCCAAGCCGTTGCGCATCTTTGAGCCGTCAAAGTGCAGCTTCCAATGTGTGGAGTCCGGCACAGGCGGCAGGTATTGCATCTCGGCCCAGTCGACGAAGAAGTCCGCGAGGATCTGCGACTTGATGGCCGTGCGGGCCTCGTAGAGGATGGTGTGGGCGGCTAGCTCCAGAGCCCATTTGGCAACCCGGCCGTTGGCGTCCTTGCTGCCAATGATTTCCGCCAAGGGCGTTGTGGCAACCACCTTGATGGGGTGCTCTTGGAAGTAGTGCTTGAGCTTCTTGGCCGCCATGTACACGCCGTAGGTGACCTTCTGGTAGTGGGGGTAGTTTTGCTTCGACTGGGAGAGCACTTCGCTGAGGTAATAGACTGGGCGCTGAACCAGCTGTTCCCTGCTGGCTTCTTTGCGCTCCACCACCAGGACAACGCTAACCACTCGATTGGTGGCTGCGATGTACAACAGCATCGGCTCCATTGAAGCCGGCGTTGCGAGGATTGGCGCGGTTGAGAGCACGCGCTTCAAGTCACGGAAGGCTTCGTCCGCCTGCGGTGACCAGGTGAACTTGTCCGACTTCTTCAGCAACTGGTACAGGGACAGTGCCTTCTCCCCTAGCCGGCTGACGAAGCTGCTCAAGGAGGCCAGGCAGCCAGTGAACTTCTGGACGTCCTTGAGGCACTGCGGCAGTTCCATCTTCTCCAGGGCACTGATCTTCTCCGGGTTGTCTTTGATCCCTCGCTGAGAGACGAGGTAGCCAAGGAGTTGGCCAGACGGCACGCCGAATGTGCACTTGGCCGGGTTGAGCTTCATCCGGAATCTTTGCAGATTGGTGAAGGTTTCTCTCAGATCATCAAGGAGGGTGGTCGTCTCCTTGGTCTTTACAACGACATCATCCACATACGCGTGAACGTTTCTGCCGATTTGATCCTGCAAGCATTTTTGCATGCACCTTTGGTAGGTGGCGCCTGCATTTTTCAAGCCGGATGGCATAGTCGTGTAGCAATAAGCCCCATACGGGGTAATGAACGAAGTCTTTATTTGATCATCCGGATTCAAAGGAATCTGGTGGTAGCCTGAATAGGCATCTAGAAAAGACAACGAGTTCACAGCCGGCGGTCGAGTCTATGACTTGATCTATGTGCGGCAGGGGAAGGGGTCCTTCGGGCACGCCTTGTTCAGGCTGGTGTAGTCGATACACATGCGCCGGGAGCCGTTCTTCTTCAAAACCAGGACCGGGTTCGCCAACCAGTCCGGGTGCAGCACTTCCATGATGAAGCCGGCTGCCAGCAGCCGGGCGATTTCTTCACCGATGGCCTTCCTTCTTTCTTCGGCAAAGCGCCTGAGAGGCTGCTTCACCGGCTTAGCTTCAGGCCGGACGTGCAGGTGGTGCTCAGCCAACTCCCTCGACACACCCGGCATGTCTCTTGGAGTCCATGCGAAGATGTCCCGATTCTCACGGAGGAAGCTGGTGAGCTCGCTTTCCTATTTCTTGCTCAAGCCGGCACCGATGTTGACGCACTTGTCCGGCTGCGCCGGGTCCAGCAGGATCTTCTTGGTGTTGTCGGCCGGCTGGAAGTGAGTCGTCCCAGCCGGATTGCCGCAGCCGGCATGTCCGTCTGCGCGGCCTTGGCGAGGGCAACGGCGTCGTGGATGAGCTGCTTCTCGGTGGCGATGACTAGCGTCTGGTCCATCTTGGAGCTCTGTGTGGCACAGTCCATGGAGCGGCGGTAGTCGCCGGCTATGGTGATGACCCCTTTAGGGCCAGGCAGCTTCATCTTCAGGTACCCGTAGTGGGGCACGGCCATGAACTTGGTCAGGGCCGGCCTGCCCAGGAGCGCGTGGTAGGGACTGACGAGGTCCACCACCTCGAACTCGATCTTCTCGGTGCGGAAGTGATTCGGCTTCCCGAACATCACCTCCAACGTGATCCGGCCAATCGGCTGGCAGCAATGGCCTGACACGATGCCATGGAAGACGGTGGGGGTGGGACGCAGCTCGGCTTCCTGGATGCCTAGCTTGCGGGCGGTGTTGCGGTAGAGGATGTTGATGCTGCTGCCGCCGTCGATGAGGACACGCGAAAAACGCACGCTGCGCCGAGTCGTGCCGATGGTGGGGTCGAGGACCATGGCATAGCTGCCCGGCTTTGGCAGGACAGCCGGTGTGTCGCGGCGGTCAAAAGTGATGGCCTGTTCTGACCAGTTTAGGTACTGGGGGACCGGCGGTATGACCGCGTTGACCTCGAGGGAACGGCTCTGCTGGCTCATCTTGTCCTCGGGCTCGGAGGTGAAGATGATGTAGGTAGCATCTTCGGCCAGATATCAGCCATGGTGCACTTGGTTAGACTCGTGGTGCTCGAGGTTGGCGTTCTCTGCGCTGGCTGCGCCACCCGGCCCGCCGGCTCGGAGGGCGGCGGGGTGGAGGCGGGAGAGGTTCGCCGCTTGTCGGCCGCTTCATGAAGTGGCGATCGCGGGTGGTGTGGTTGGAGGGGTTCTTGCCGCTGTGGTACTTGCACGACGAGTCGAGCATCCGCTCAAAGGTGTACTTCGGCTTCCACTGCCGGTCTTGCTCACGGCGGCGGCTGCCGCTGCCGCGTTATACGCCACGGCTGCCACATGGGCGGAGCCGTACCGGCGGTCCGGCTGGTCGCTGTGACGCTTGCCGCGGTAGTTGTCCCGCCGGCTGCCATGAGAGGCGCCGTCTGCCGGCTTGTGCTCAGCCGACTTGTGGTGGTCCCGCCTGGATGGAGCCGGCGTTGGCTCAGCCGTCGCCTTGCCGGCTTCTTCAGCCAGCGCGTACTTGTCGGCGATGGCCATGAGGGAGGCCATGGACTTGGGCTCGCTGCAGCGCAGCTTGTGCCACAGCATGGTGTTGGGCCGGCAGCCACCCATGAAGAAGGCGATGGCTCGGATCTCGTGCACGCCCTCGCGGGAGTTGCGCATCTCGCACCAGCGCGTCAGGTACGCGCGATCCGTCTCGTCCGGGCCCTGCTTGCACATCTCTAGCTGCTGGGGGCGACCCGGCCGGCGGTAGGTGCCGGTGAAGTTGCTGATGAAGGCCTCCTTGAAATCAAGCCAGCCGTTGATGCTGCCGGCCGGCAGGTTGTTGAGCCAGGTGCAGCCGGAGCCGACCAGCATCAGGGGGGAGTATCGCACCGCCCAGCTCTTGTTGCCTCTGGAGATGCCAACTGCGGTGGAGTAGTCCTGCAGCCAGTCCTCCGGCTTGGCGGTGCCGTCGTACTTGGGCGTGTCGGCGGGGAGCTGGAAGCCGTCGAGCATGGGATCGTTGGCGATGCGGGGCCCAAAGCACTTGGGGCAAGCCGGCGCCTCTTCTTCCGCGATGCGGGATTCGACCAGCCGATCGAGGCGGTCTCTGGCGTCAGCGGGCTCGATGCGGGGGCCCAGCCGGGGACGTGCCGGCTGGCGAGTGCCGGCTCGCTCTGGGGCCGGCCTATGCTAGCGCCTTGGCGCCGCCTGCTCGGAGTCATGCTCCTGGTTCCGGCTTGGTGGTGGCCGGCTACGGCCGCTGTCCAGCCGGCTTGTCCGGCTTGAACCTGCGTGCGTGGCGCGGGAGTCCTTGTGCCGGCTTGGCGCGGGCGAGGCGGACTCGGCCGTGTCCCTTTGGGGGTCCTTGCTGTTGCCTGCAGCAGCGCGGACGTGAGGAGCTTTGGGAGCACCGTACCTGGGGTCCTTGGTCTGCTCAGCTGCAGCCCGGCACGGAGTCGGCCTACGCGGCTGCGTCTGGCGGCGCAGCTCTTCTCCTTCGAGGAGGGCCAGCTCCTTTGCAGCGGCTTCGGCTGCGAGGATGTTCTTGTCGGGGGTGTTGTAGACGGGTAGCTCTGTGGATGGAGCCGGCGCTTCCGCGCCGTCGCGCTCGATCTCGGCGCCCAGGGCGCCTCCTCGCCGGCGGATCATGCCGGCTCGGCTGGGGTTGTTGCCGCCTGGCGTGAAGCCATGGGCGTGCTCGTACTCGTGCTGGGTGATGGCCAGCTGGCGCTTGGCGGTAGCCAGCTCGTCAGCCTGCTGGAGGAGGAGCTGGCGGTGCGCCTCCAGGTCCGCCTCGACGGTGGTGGCGTCGGCGCCTGCGGTGAGCGGAGAGCTCAGCTTCGCCCGGACTTCGTCCAGCCGGGATGGTGGCGGGGGCGCCTTTGGGCCCGAGCCGGATGCATTGGGGTCGACGTTGCGCTCCAAGTTGGGGCCGCGAACGCGAGGGTTCTTGGTGGGGAGCTCCTCGCCAGCCATCATGACTTGCACGACGGCGGGGCTGGCGGGGGCGCTGCAGGAGCCGGCTCGCGGAGGAGGGCTTGCGCAGCGCAGCACCTGCCGCGGGTAGCGCGGCGGTGCGACGGTGGCGACGTAGACGTCGTGGCCGCCGAAGGAGATGATGCTGCCGCCGGCTGGGAAGGGACGGTCGGCGAAGCAGCCAGCGTTGTCGCTGACGCAGTCGAGGGAGCCGAATCTCCAGATCAAGCCTGAAGCGACTCGCTCGCCGGTAGTGATGGTGAGGCCCGTCCGGATGAAGACAACGGCCGAGGATGCTGAAGACCCCACGGTGGGCGCCAAATGTCGTGGTATCGTCACGGCATATGCCATAGGGTGGCTAACGAAGGTGGTTCCTAGGAGATCTCACGGCGGTATCCGGATGCGGGTATGGGGACGAGCGACACGGCGACGTACCCAGGTTCGAGGCCCTCCGGTGGAGGTAACACCTCTACTCCTGCTAGAGTGTATAAGGTGATCACACAATACAAGGTTGCTCCTAGAGCTGTGTCCGGCTGCTCCTGGGAGGCTAAGGAAGACGATAGTCTCTCTCACGGGCAGCGCTAAGGGTGGAAGTGGAGTAAGAATGATCGATCCCCTGCACGAGAGGGGGTAGTGCGGCTTATATAGGCACCGGCACTTTACATAAAAGACCCTATAGTCTACTGGCCGGCTTGGCCGGCTCCGGCTTCCGCTCCTTCCCGAGGCACTGACGTCAGGAGCCGTTGAGGCCTCATGGCCTGTCCCATTCGGCTGCCGAAGTCAGCGGTATGGAGAGGAAGTGTCCCTGTCGCCATCGAGCACTGTAGCCAGTACGGATCGACGTGTGCCATGATGGCCTATCCGGCGCGTGGCACTATTGCTCCACAGTGCCCCGTGCTTTACGGGAGATGAAGTCAACGTGGACTTCGCGAACCCGGATCACCAACCCGGTTCCTTCTAGTGCAAGACTCGCCAGCCTCGAGTCGGTCTGAGGTACAAACCCCCAGTCGGATATGGCTTGTAGAAGCCGGCCCAGCTACAGCATTGGTGGCCGCAGCCAAGCCGACTAGGACCTAGAGCCAGCCGGCTTCCGGACCAGCCGGCCACGGCTCCAGCCGGCTGCTCCCCAGCCGGCCTTTGCCGCGAGCCGGCCAGTGGTCAGCCGGCTGCTCCGCGTCCATTGCCCTACCCGAGGTCTTCCCCCCGACAGTTTGTATCCGAGGAAGGAGAGGATTTTTTTCGAGTGCGGCTTGGCAGCCCTAATCAAGGATTGACACCTCTTCGTCTCCATCTTCTTCACTTCACCAACCTTCACCCAGTCGAGGCTTTGCTGGCTTTCGGCGACCAAAGCTATGGTGCCTTCAACGCCAATCTTCAGATTTTCTTGCCGAAGGGTTAGCCCAAGATCCTCTTCGGGAATGAAGTGCTTGGTAAGAGCAGCGAAGGTGTCGAGCTGTTCCTTCTTCGGGAAGAAGTAGGGGAAAAGGCGCGAAAATGCCGCCTTAGCATCAGAGATACTGTGGCGCACTTCATCCCCATGAATCTCAAGGAGAGAAAGAGCGTCGAGAAGACGGTCATCTTCGGGTTTTTCAAGTTCAAAGTCCTGGCTCATCTTCCGTGCTGAAACAAATTTTGGGTTATCAACAAATATACTTAAAAGCTAATGTTGGAGGCAACTCGATCAAAGTGATTGGCGAACTTACTGACAAAGCGCCGATTTTGCGACTCCAAGTGGGCGATGATATCGCCCTCATGAGAGATTTGCTAGGATGTGTGCTCACTTAAGGCAGTTTCAGCTTCATGGAGTCTTTTGCGAAGACTCTCGACTGAGGCAACATCTAGTTCAGCCTTTTCGCGAGCTTTTTCGCTTTTTTCGAGATCGAAGGCAAGGTCATCGACACGCTTATTAGCTTTGGCGAGAGCCTCTAGCAAAAGAAAGAATGACAATGTTACGACAAAATAGCAAAGAAAATTTGCTCGACAGGAAGAAATAAGAGGAATACGTTTCAAATTATCAGCATAGTCACGATACCCAATAAATTGAGTACCAAGACGAATAAATTCTTTCATCAGAGGCTTGAAAAAGAAAGGGGAAGAGAAGGTCAAAAAGGAGAAAAGTTCGACAGTAAAAAAGGAGTGGTAAGGGTTCTTACATCGTCCATAGAAGGAGTCGCCGAACTCCCAGTCAAGAGGCTTGGTTCTTTGCCAAGTTCAACCCTCGCTCTCTTCGATGAAGGGGCACAGGGGCTGCCGACAGGAGTCAGATTCCCTATGTTCCGCTAAGGATGCGAGGTTTCCTCTGTAGCAGGGCGAGTCTCAGAAAGAACTAAAGTCTGCGACGTACTCATGGGAGCAGTCACATTAACAGTGGGTTCTTCTTCTTCGTCGCCACTATGCATTAAAAATAGTATGAGAATACTACAAAAGCAATATATCGAATAAAAAGGACGACAAAGACTTACGAGCTAACATGGGCATCATTGTAAGGGTTGAAGGCTTCCTCCTCTTCGGGGGAAGTTTCTTCGGCAGGCGATTCGCCGGCTTTGGAGGTGCCGGAGTTGGAAACCTCACCCCTTTTCCTTTAGTTCTTCGGGGAAGCAGCGAAAGGGAGAGAGTGTACAGACTCGGAAGCCCCGGACTCAGCATCTCTTTCAGAGGAAGCTGCGGATCTGTGAGAACCCGCAACTTTGCTCTCAGGGCGAGAAGGACCCTGGGTGTCGTCGGTAACGACGGTTCGTTCCTCGACTTCCCCACCTTCAGGAAGGGGAGGTAGAGAGGATATAACGTGATGCTTCTACACGAGGAGAAGATATATCGACGACAAGTTACACCAATGAATTCAGCAAAATAGTACTCGACAAAGTTAAAATCGGGAGAACAAAGATAGTTTACCTTGGGGAGGGCGTTGGTGCCTCTATACGGCTCCACGCGACACGAGGTTGGAATGGTGTCTTTCTTGCTTAGCGACGAAATCTTCCGGACAAGCTTTTCCAGGTCTTTTAACGACATATCCTTGGAGAAGCGGTCCACGTCTTTGTCGCCAACGTAAATCCGAAGAGGGTTCTTGCTAGCCTGCAGAGGCAGCACCCTGATCCTAAGGAAATACGCCATAATCTGAATACCCGACAGCTCTTTGCCGCGGGTATTCTGGAGCTCGTGGATGCGCTTCATCAGCGCCTCTGTCGCCTTTTTCTCTTCGTCGGTAGCTGATACGTCTCAAACGTATCTATAATTTCTTATGTTCCATGCTAGTTTTATGACAATACTCACATGTTTTATATACACTTTATGTCATTATTATGCATTTACCGGCACTAACCTATTAACAAGATGCTGAAGCACCAGTTCTTGTTTTCTGCTGTTTCTGGTTTCAGAAATCCTACACAGGAAATATTCTCGGAATTGGACGAAACAAAAGCCCAGGGTCTTATTTTCCACGGAGCCTTCCAGAAGTCCGAAGAGGAAACGAAGAAGAGCTGAGGTGGCCCCACACAACCTGGCGGCGCGGCCAAGGAGGGGGGTGCGCCGCCCTAGGGTGTGGGCCCCTCGAGCCTCTCCCAACTCTGCCTCTTCGCCTTTATTCTTTCCGTCACGAAAACCCTATTACCGAGAGCCACGATACGAGAAAAGTTCCAGAGACGCCACCGCCGCCAATCCCATCTCGGGGGATTCAGGAGATCGCCTTCGAAACACCTGCCGGAGAGGGGAATCATCACCCGAAGGACTCTACATCACCATGATCGCCTCCGGACTGATGTGTGAGTAGTTCATCCTTGGACTATGGGTCCATAGCACTAGCTAGATGGTTGTCTTCGCCTCTTGTGCTATCATGTTTAGATCTTGTGAGCTGCCTATCATGATCAAGATCGTCTATTTGTAATGCTACATGTTGTGTTTGTTAGGATCCGATGAATATGGAATACTATGTCAAGTTGATTATTGATCTATCATATATGTGTTGTTTATGATCTTGCATGCTCACCGTTGCTAGTAGAGGCTCTGGCCAAGTTGATACTTGTAACTCTAAGAGGGAGTATTTATGCTCGATAGTGGGTTCATGCCTCCATTGAATCTGGGACAGTGACAGAAAGTTCTAAGGTTATGGATGTGCTGTTGCCACTAGGGATAAAACAACAATGCTTTGTCTAAGGATATTTGTATTGTTTACATTACGCACAGTACTTAATGCAATTGTCTGTTGTTTGCAACTTAATACTGGAAGGGGTGCGGATGCTAACTCTGAAGGTGGACTTTTAGGCATAGATGCATGTCTGGATAGCGGTCTATGTTCTTTGTCGTAATGCCCTAAGTAAATCTCATATTAGTCATCATGATATGTATGTGCATTGTTATGCCCTCTCTATTTGTCAATTCCCCAACTGTAATTTGTTCACCCAACATGCTATTTCTTATTGGAGAGACACCACTAGTGAACTCGTGGACCCCGGTCCATTCTTTTACATCTGAATACAATCTATCGCAATCATTGTTCTCTGCTGTTCTTTGCAAACAAACATCATTCTCCACACCATATGTTTAATCCTTTGTTTACAGCAAGCCGGTGAGATTGACAACCTCACTGTTAAGTTGGGGCAAAGTATTTTGATTGTGTTGTGCAGGTTCCACGTTGGCGCCGGAATCCCTGGTGTTGCGCCGCACTACACTCGTTCACCAACAACCTTCATGTGGCCTGCATCTCCTACTGGTTCGATAAACCTTGGTTTCTTACTGAGGGAAACTTCCTGCTGTACGCATCACACCTTCCACTTGGGGTTCTGATACGCGTACAGCACGCGTCCGTTGGGAACCCCAAGAGGAAGGTGTGATGCGTACAGCGGCAAGTTTTCCCTCAGTAAGAAACCAAGGTTTATCGAACTAGTAGGAGCCAAGAAGCACGTTGAAGGTTGATGGCGGCGGAGTGTAGTGCGGCGCAACACCGGGATTCCGGCGCCAACATGGAACCTCGCACAACACAACCAAAGTACTTTGTCCCAACGTAATGCTGAGGTTGTCAATCTCACCGGCTTGCTGTAACAAAGGATTAGATATATAGTGTAGATGATGATTGTTTGCAGAGAACAGTAGAATGAGTATTGCAGTAGATCGTATTCGATGTAAAAGAATGGACCAGGGGCCACAGTTCACTAGTGGTGTCTCTCCCATAATAATAAGCATGTTGGGTGAACAAATTACAGTTGGGCAATTGACAAATAAAGAGGGCATGACCATGCACATACATGTTATGATGAGTATTGTGAGATTTAATTGGGCATTACGACAAAGTACATAGACCGCTATCCAAGCATGAATCTATGCCTAAAAAGTCCACCTTCAAAGTTATCATCCGAACCCCTCCAGTATTAAGTTGCAAACAACAGACAATTGCATTAACTATGGTGCGTAATGTAATCAACAAATATATCCTTAGACATAGCATTGATGTTTTATCCCTAGTGGCAACGAAGACATCCACAACCTTAGAGGTTGTTGTCACTCCCCGTATTTAATGGAGGCATGAACCCACTATCGAGCATAAATACTCCCTCTTGGAGTTACAAGCAAAAATCTTGGCCAGAGCCTCTACTAGCAACGGAGAGCATGCAAGATCATAAACAACACATAGATGATAGATTGATAATCAACATAACATAGCATTCATTATTCATCGGATCCCAACAAACGCAACATGTAGCATTACGGATAGATGATCTTGATCATGTTAGGCAGCTCACAAGATCCAACAATGATAGCACAATTAGGAGAAGACGACCATCTAGCTACCGCTATGGACCCATAGTCCAGGGGTGAACTACTCACTCATCACTCCGGAGGCGACCATGGCGGTGAAGAGTCCTCCGGGAGATGATTCCCCTCTCCCGGCAGGTGCCGGAGGCGATATCCCGAATCCCCCGAGATGGGATTGGCGGCGGCGGCGCGTCTCCGGAAGGTTTTCCGTATCGTGGCTCTCGCATCGGAGTTATTCTCGACGAAGGCTTAAGTAGGCGGAAGGGTAGGTCAGGGGGCGCCACGAGGGGCCCACACCACAGGCCGGCGCGGCCAGGGCTTGGGCCGCGCCGCCCTGGTGTGGCGTCGCCTCGTCGCCCCACTTCGTATCTCCCCCGGTGTTCTGGAAGCTTCGTGGAAAAATAAGATCCTGGGCGTTGATTTCATCCAATTCCGAGAATATTTCCTTACTAGGATTTCTGAAACCAAAAACAGCAGAAAACAAAGAATCGGCTCTTCGGCATCTTGTTAATAGGTTAGTGCCGTAAAATGCATAAATATGACATAAAGTATGTATAAAACATGTAGGTATCATCAATAAAGTAGCATGGAACATAAGAAATTATCGATACGTTGGAGACGTATAAGCATCCCCAAGCTTAGTTCCTACTCGTCCCGAGTAGGTAAACGATAACAAAGATAATTTCTGAAGTGACATGCCATCATAATCTTGATCAATACTATTGTAAGCACATGTAATGAATGCAGCGATTCGAAGCAATGGTAAAGATAATGAGTAAACAACTGAATCATATAGCAAAGACTTTTCATGAATATTACTTTCAAGACAAGCATCAATAAGTCTTGCATAAGAGTTAACTCATAAAGCAATAAATTCATAGTAGAGGCATTGAAGCAACACAAAGGAAGATTAAGTTTCAGCGGTTGCTTTCAACTTATAACAAGTATATCTCATGGATATTGTCAACATAAAGTAATATAATAAGTGCAATATGCAAGTATGTAGGAATCAATGCACAGTTCACACAAGTGTTTGCTTCTTGAGATGGAGGAAATAGGTGAACTGACTCAACATAAAAGTAAAAGAATGGCCCTTCGATGAGGGAAGCATTGATTGCTATGTTTGTGCTAGAGCTTTGATTTTGAAAACAAGTAACAATTTTGTCAACGGTAGTAATAAAGCATATGCATTATGTAAATTATATCCTACAAGTTGCAAGCCTCATGCATAGTATACCAATAGTGCCCGCACCTTGTCCTAATTAGCTCGGATTACCAGGATTATCACCGCAATACATATGTTTTAACCAAGTGTCACAATGGGGTACCTCTATGCCGCCTGTACAAAGGTCTAAGGAGAAAGCTCGCATTGGATTTCTCGCTTTTGATTATTCTCAACTTAGACATCCATACCGGGACAACATAGACAACAGATAATGGACTCCTCTTTAATGCTTAAGCATTCAACAACAATTAATATTCTCATATGAGATTAAGGTTTGTTGTCCAAAACTGAAACTTCCACCATGGATCATGGCTTTAGTTAGCGGCCCAATGTTCTTCTCTAACAATATGCATGCTCAAACCATTCAACTCATGGTAAATCGCCCTTACTTCAGACAAGACGAACATGCATAGCAACTCACATGATATTCAACAAACAGTAGTTGATGGCGTCCCCAGGAACATGGTTATCGCACAACAAGCAACTTAATAAGAGATAAAATGCATAAGTACATATTCAATACCACAATAGTTTTTAGGCTATTTGTCCCATGAGCTATATATTGCAAAGATAAAGGATAGAAATTTTAAAGGTAGCACTCAAGCAATTTACTTTGGAATGGCGGAGAAATACCATGTAGTAGGTAGGTATGGTGGACACAAGTGGCATAGTGTTTGGCTCAAGGATTTTGGATGCATGAGAAGTATTCCCTCTCGATACAAGGCTTAGGCTAGCAAGGTTATTTAAAACAAACACAAGTATGAACCGGTACAGCAAAACTCACATAAAAGACATATTGTAAGCATTATAAGACTCTACACCGTCTTCCTTGTTGTTCGACCCTTACTAGAAAATATCTAGACCTTAGAGAGACCAGTCATGCAAACCAAATTTTAGCAAGCTCTATGTATTTATTCATTAATATGTGCAAAGTATATGATGCAAGAGCTTAAACATGAGCACAACAATTGCCAAGTATCACATTATTCAATACATTCTACCATTTACCACATGTAGCATTTCCCGTTTCCAACCATATAACAATTTAACGAAGCAGTTTCAACCTTCGCCATGAATATTATGAGTAAAGCCTAAGGACATATTTGTCCATATGCAACAGCGGAGCGTGTCTCTCTCCCACACAATGAATGCTAGGATCCAACTTTATTCAAACAAAAAAAACAAAAACATATAGACGCTCCAAGCAAAGCACATAAGATGTGATGGAATAAAAATATAGTTTCACTAGAGGAACCTGATAATGTTGTCGATGAAGAAGGGGATGCCTTGGGCATCCCCAAGCTTAGACGTTTGAGTCTTCTTGAAATATGCAGGGGTGAACCACCGGGGCATTCCCAAGCTTAGACCTTTCACTCTCCTTGATCATATTGTATCATCCTCCTCTCTTGATCCTTGAAAACTTCCTCCACACCAAACTCAAAACAACTCATTAGAGGGTTAGTGAATAATCAAAATTCACATGTTCAGAGGTGACATAATCATTCTTAGCACTTCTGGACATTGCACAAAGCTACTGAAAGTTAATGGAATAGAGAAATCCATCAAGCATAGCAAAACAGGCAATGCGAAATAAAAGGCAGAATCTGTCAAAACAGAACAGTCCGTAAAGACGAATTTCTAAGAGGCACCAGACTTGCTCAAATGAAAATTCTCAAATTTAATGAAAGTTGCGTACATATATGAGGATCACTCACGTAAATTGGCAGAATTTTCTGAGTTACCTACAGAGAATTCAGCCCAGATTCGTGACAGCAAGAAATCTGTTTCTGCGCAGTAATCCAAATCTAGTATGAACCTTACTATCAAAGACTTTACTTGGCACAACAATGCAACAAAACTATGATAAGGAGAGGTTGCTACAGTAGTAACAACTTCCAAGACTCAAATATCTATACTCCTATATAGTGTACCAATTTTAAAAGTTTGAGTCCAAGCATCATGAAACAATATCTACCGTTGATTGGACATCATCCAACGGCCAAGAACAATGGGATTCGCAGCTACAGTAGCACCCAGCTTTCTCTACATCCTTCCAGAAGCATCCATGATTAAACTAAGCCCCCTCCTTCCCAACGCAGCAGCTCGGTTCGTTGGTAGCCCACATACATAAACCGGACTAGAACCTCACACCCCGTGTGCCCGGCAATGGTCTGGGCCTATGCTCAAAGGACGGAAAGGTGAAAATGCATCGGTGGACGGTGCGCAGTTAGAGGCTTTGAGACGAACAAGTGATGGTAAAAATATTTGATAGAGCCGAACATTTAATTTTATGAATGCACAAGTGCACCTTAGGTTTCAAGCGGCACGTTTAGATTAAACGTGCACCGGTGCTGTCGACAGCCACGTTTAGTCGTTCAGCCGCATGATGCATGGATGCGGGGAGATATCTAAAGATGATCAGAGCTTTGACAGGTAGAACGGTAGATGGAGAAGGTACAAAAGAGTAAGACATTAAAATGTTAACCACATAGTACTAATTTATATTTCTGCATTAGAAAGACATGTCAATATTTCAGATAATTATCTCAAAGTTGAAACTCCGAAATGTTATTTATGAAAATTTAAGAGAGATTGTTGGTTATAATGACTGGTTTTAACGTGCAAAGCACGTGAAGCTGACTAGTAAAATAAAAGTGCAGTAGTAAAATCATGGGTTGTCTCCCATAAGCGCTTTTCTTTAACGTCTTTCAGCTAGGCGCAGAAAGTGTGTATCAAGTATTATCAAGAGATGAAGTATCAACAGCGGGGTTCAGAGTTTTCTCAACCATGCATTGTATCTTATCTATGTAAGTTTCAGAGGCTCCCTTTTCATTAGTCTTAGGCTTGCTATTTTCATCAAACAAATTTTCAGGGACAAGCCAAGCATAATTATTATCTAGAGCTTCATGCATTCCTAGGAGCTTGCAAGGTATTGGTGCTTTAATCTCCCCACCATCATTAACATTATTAGTGTACCTTATTCTATCCATGTCCATCTTTTCATGTGTTTTCTTAAAATCAGTGAACAAACCAAGCCTCTTATGCTTAATGAAAACTTTTCTAGCTTCTTTAGCTACCTCTTTAAATTCTCTAACAAGGACTTTTAAAACAAAATCTCTCTTTTCTCCCATCTCCATATCAGAAAGTGTAAGAAACATGTTTTGTATCATGGGGTTGAGACTAATAAATCTAGTTTCTATCATGTGTACTAAACAGGCAGAGGCACTTTCATAAGTAGGAGCAGCTTTTAATAGTGGTATATCTTCAAAATATTCATCCATGCTAACATGGGTGAAAAATTCTTCTATATTATCTCTTCCAATGATAGACCCTTCTCCTACATATATATCTTTTAGAGTGAACTTAGGAGGAAACATGATGAAATAAGTAAAGTAAATGCAAGTAACTAATTTTTTTGTGTTTTTAATATGGAGATTGCAAACAAAATAAAGTAAAGCTAGCAAATATTTTTTTTGTGTTTTGTTTTAGTGTAGCAAACAAAGTAGTAAATAAAAGTAAAGCAAGAAAAAAACAAAGTAAAGAGATTGGAAGTGGAGACTCCCCTTGCAGCGTGTCTTGATCTCCCCGGCAACGGCGCCAGAAAAAGAGCTTGATACGCGTACATCACGCGTCCATTGGGAACCCCAAGAGGAAGGTGTGATGCGTACAGCGGCAAGTTTTCCCTCAGTAAGAAACCAAGGTTTATCGAACCAGTAGGAGCCAAGAAGCACGTTGAAGGTTGATGGCGGTGGAGTGTAGTGTGGCGCAACACCAGGGATTCCGGCGACAACGTGGAACCTGCACAACACAACCAAAGTACTTTGTCCCAACGTAACAGTGAGGTTGTCAATCTCACCGGCTTGCTTGTAACAAAGGATTAGATGTATAGTGTGGATGATGATTGTTTGCAGAGAACAGTAGAACGAGTATTGCAGTAGATTGTATTCGATGTAAAAGAATGGACCGGGGTCCACAGTTCACTAGTGGTGTCTCTCCCATAAGAATAAGCATGTTGGGTGAACAAATTACAGTTGGGCAATTGACAAATAAAGAGGGCATGACCATGCACATACATGTTATGATGAGTATTGTGAGATTTAATTGGGCATTACGACAAAGTACATAGACCGCTATCCAGCATGCATCTATGTCTAAAAAGTCCACCTTCAGGTTATCATCCGAATCCCCTCCAGTATTAAGTTGCAAACAACAGATAATTGCATTAAGTATGGTGCGTAATGTAATCAACAAATATATCCTTAGACATAGCATTGATGTTTTATCCCTAGTGGCAACAGCACATCCACAACCTTAGAGGTTGATGTCACTCCCTGCATTTAATGGAGGCATGAACCCACTATCGAGCATAAATACTCCCTCTTGGAGTTACAAGCAAAAACTTGGCCAGAGCCTCTACTAGCAACGGAGAGCATGCAAGATCGTAAACAACACATAGATGATAGATTGATAATCAACATAACATAGCATTCATTATTCATCGGATCCCAACAAACGCAACATGTAGCATTACAGATAGATTATCTTGATCATGTTAGGCAGCTCACAAGATCCAACAATGATAGCACAATTAGGAGAAGACGACCATCTAGCTACTGCTATGGACCCATAGTCCAGGGGTGAACTACTCACTCATCACTCCGGAGGAGACCATGGCGGTGAAGAGTCCTCCGGGAGATGATTCCCCTCTTCGGCAGGGTGCCGGAGGCGATCTCCTGAATCCCCCGAGATGGGATTGGCAGCGGCGGCGTCTCTGGAAGGTTTTCCGTATCGTGGCTCTCGATGCGGAGTTATTCTCGACGAAGGCTTAAGTAGGCGGAAGGGTAGGTCAGGGGGCGCCACGAGGGGCCCACACCACAGGCCGGCGCGGCCAGGGCTTGGGCCGCGCCGCCCTGGTGTGGCATCGCCTTGTCGCCCCACTTCGTATATCCCCCGGTGTTCTGGAAGCTTCGTGGAAAAATAAGACCCTGGGCGTTGATTTCGTCCAATTCCGAGAATATTTCCTTACTAGGATTTCTGAAACCAAAAACAGCAGAAAACAACAACTAGCTCTTCGGCATCTTGTTAATAGGTTAGTGCCGGAAAATGCATAAATATGACATAAAGTATGTATAAAACATGTAGGTATCATCAATAAAGTAGCATGGATCATAAGAAATTATCGATACTTTGGAGACGTATCAGGTTCCCAACGAATGTGTGCTTCACGCGTCATCAGTAGCTTCAGCATCCCACGACCGACGCCGGAGGATCTTCTCGCTACTGTCAAAAGGAGCGACATTGTACTCTTGCGAGTCGATGTGCTCTTCGTGGATATAAAGCCATCTTTTGTGCCACCCTTGAACCGAATCTGGGAATTTGACATCGAAATATTCGACATCTGGGCGGACGCAGATAACAACACCACCTACATTATAGGTGGTGTTGTGGGAACTGTTGCGGCGGACAAGGAATATGCGTTTCCACAGGTCCCAATTGGGAGGGGTCCCGAGAAAGCATTCACAGAGGGTAATGAAGATAGAGATGTGGAGGATGGAATTGGGGGTGAGCTGGTGCAGCTGTAGCCCATAAAAAAAGAGTAATCCACGAAGAAATTCATGGATTGGAGTAACCAAACCGCGGATGAGGTGGTCAATGAAGGTTAGGCGGTATTCGCCGCGTGGGGAGGCTTTCCTCACCGAGGAAGATCAGTGTCTTCTCCTTCTTCATGAACCCGAGCTTCTTGAGCAGGTTTGCGTCCTGGTTGGAGATCTTGCATCTCTCCCACTCCGAGAGCCTCGAGTCTTCTGTTGCCATTGAAGAGGTGTGCTTGGAGAGCCTCGACCGCGGTGGCATTCACTGAGTTGGTTAGGGAGAGAGCAAAGGCGCAGGAGCGTTGTTGTGACAATGGGGGATTTTGGAGAGAGACAGAGCAAAGGTGCGGCGCAGCGAAGGGATGAACGGAGGAAGAAGAAGGTCCTTTATAGCAAACCTTCGAATCGACGCGCCATTGGATGCACCAGGAATGGGCTTGATGCCTTACATGTGTCACCATGGGTGATAATGTCTTTTTACTGCGATGGAACTAGACAGGCGCTACAGCGCGCGTGCCAGAAAAAGCGGAGGACGTGTGTCCCCCACTTGCGTAACGTGTCAAAGTGCCGTAGATTTTGGGTCCACAGGTCAGTGACAGGACAGAACTCGCGTTTTTCGCAATACGGTGGTCGTGGCTATCGTCAGCACTGATGTCACTCTAAAAGGATAAATTTCGACTACGGTGTTACGAGGATTGGCGACAGAGAAGGAATAACGATGATTTGGAGAGCCTATGATCAAATACAAGCATTTATTCATATGCTCGGGGGCTACTCTTATCAGAAGTATTGTTTATACTTCTGATAAGAGGTACAACGCGGATGAAAAAAATATAGAGTTCTTCACCGGTAAAGCAAATTGAGCCTACAACCAAGTACAAGCACTTGGTTGTAGCCTCGGGGGCTACTCCCATCGGGAACGTTGGTCGCGCACCCGATAAAGATGGAAGAACTCGAAAATATGACAATATAGCGACAAAAGATGTAAAGTGGTGAGCCTACAACCAAGTACAAGCACTTGGTTGTAGCCTCAGGGGCTACTCCCATCGGGAACGCTGTTCGCGTGCCCGATGAAATTATGAAAGGCATGGTGAGCATACTTCGAGTTATACAAATAACTCTTCATATACTCCCATCGGGACGACAAGATAAAAATATATGAGTCATCCGGTGACCTTAATAAATGTGCTATTCCAGCAGCCGAAAAAAGTGCTCGACAATATATTCTCAGAGCGCCTCAGTCGCGAACTAATCTCTGAATACCGCAATACTTTGCGAAGGTAAGTCCCCGGATCCGTCCTGTGCGGCGTGGCACCGCCTCTGATGGTTCCGTATCAGCAGATACGAAGAAAAATCCTAACGGACGCGTTAGGTACCCGATAAAACATGACTAGAATTCGACATCTGGTAAGACCTTAAGCGGCGCATGTCGAATTACACCAGTATCCCGAGATCATGTCCAGGGACGTGATCTTGAAGTAGGTTTTGGTGGATTGCCACAAGAGCAGTTAACTGGTACCTGATCCGTCAGATGAACCAGCCCCAATTACCATTTTCCCTGTACAATATACGACTGCTTTATTAAAGTTATGTGTTGACTCGAAGAAATTATATGGTAATTGTAGAGTTGGAGATTTTCCCTGATTCTTCGATTCAAGCAAAATCTCGGGGGCTACTGACATAGGCATCCCCAATGGGCCTGCCGAAGATGGTACCCGGGGTTTACTAAAGGCCCGCGACCTCAAGGTTATGAAGCCCGGAAGCCCAGTCAGGAGATAGTTTGGAAAGATAGAGTTGTATTAGGAATATCGACTTGTAACTATTACGGGACAGACTCAGATAGTCTCCCGGACTTTGTAACTTGTACATCACGAAACCCTCGGCTCCGCCTCCTATATAAAGGGGAGTGTCGTGGTATCGTCACGGCATATGCCATAGGGTGGCTAACGAAGGTGGTTCCTAAGAGATCTCACGGCGGTATCCGGATGCGGGTATGGGGACGAGCGACACGGCGACGTACCCAGGTTCGAGGCCCTCCAATGGAGGTAACACCTCTACTCCTGCTAGAGTGTATATGATGATCACACAATACAAGGTTGCTCCTTGAGCTGTATCCAGTACGGATCGACGTAGACCATGATGGCCCGTCCGGTGCGTGGCACTATTGCTCCACAGTGCCCCGCGCTTTACGGAGGGTGAAGTCAGCGTGGACTTTGGGAACCCGGACCACCAACCCGGTTCGTTCTAGTGCAAGACTCGCCAGCCTTGAGTCGGTCTGAGGTACAAACCCCCAGTCAGATATGGCTTGTAGAAGCCGGCCTAACTACAGCATTGGCGGCCGTAGCTAAGCCGACTAGGACCTAGAGCCAGCCGGCTTCCGGACCAGCCGGCCACGGCGCCAGCCGGCTGCCCCTCAGCCGGCCTTTGCCGCGAGCCGGCCAGTGGCCAGCCGGCTGCTCCGCGTCCATTGCCCTACCCGGGGTCTTCCCCCGACATTAGCCCCCGAAGCTGGCAAGGTCCTGCGTTTAGAAGGACCTAGGCAGGTTTTCCTGGCTTCTTGAATATACTTGACGGCACTTGGAGGGGCCGACTGAGAATTTCCATTCAGCCGGCTGCGCCCTCATCCGGCTCGTTCCGGCCGGCTGCTCCTAGCCGGCCACTATTTACACTTATGCAGCTTTTGCTTTCTCGCAAGTTTTGGTGATGTCTCCGCCTTGCTGGATAAATTTTGGGCCGAGGTGAACTTAATGTCCGGCTCCGGCTTGCGGCGCGCCGGAGTCTCCGCCGCCTCGGGTCCTGCACCCGACTTGACCGGTCTGACGTCTGGGCTCTGCCGCCGGTTCGTCTGGTCACATCAATGTCTCCTCCGGATCCGGTGCGGTCGTGGGCGACGTGGTGTGGCAGTTTCCGGTAACTGCAGCGGTCGTGGGGGGAGTTAATGCGCAGAAGATCCGGGCGACGTGGCCACGTCCGCCACTTGGAGGCCAACCGTCCGCCCCGGGCGGCTATAAATGCCGCGCGGGGGGGATCGAGGCGGCACTCCCGCACTTCTTCTTCTTCCTCGCGCCCGCGCCCTGCTCCGCTGCACTTCGAGCTCTTCGTTGTTTTCTTCGCGCCCTCGCTCCTCGCGGTTCCGGCGAAGATTCTCACTGGCGAGCTCCGGCGAACGCGTCTCCGTCAAGCCGCCGCCGCCACTCCGTCGAGCCGGCGCCACGGGGCCCCGAGTTTCAACCGTGCGCCCTTCGCCGCCGTCAGCGCCGCCGCCGTCGCGAGGTTCTTCCTCTCCGTTCCGTCTCTCGTGGTCCTCTTCTTCTTCTTCTTCGTCGATGGCCTCTGCCAGCGGATCTTGGAGGGGGTCGTACATGAGGGACGACGACATCGAGCGGCTGGTGCGCCTTCGCCGGATCCCGTCGACGGTGGTCACGAGGACGCCCGGCGCGGAGACGGAGCCCGAGCCGAGGCCCGGCGAGCGCGTCGTCTTCGGCGCGCACCTTGATCGCGGGTTGGGCCTGCCGGCGTCCAACTTCTTCCGCCAATTCCTCGACAACTTCGGCTTGCAGCCGCACCACCTGCCGGCCAACGCCTGTGTCCTCCTCAGCTGCTACGTGGCCTTCATGGAGGCGTATGCCGGCTTGTGGCCGGACATAGATTTCTGGAGCCGGCTCTTCTACCTCAAGGCGCAGACCACTGACGGCCGCCTGCGGGCCTGCGGCGCCGCCTCGATCTACACTCGGCCGGGTACGCCCTTCCCCAAAATTCCAACCGTTGACTCGGTGAAGAATTGGCAGATGTCATTCTTCTACGTGCGCAACGAGGGCCAGCTCGTCGACCGGATCAACCTGCTGGAGTTCAATCCGGCTCCTCCAGTTGGCCGGATCAACTGGAGCTACAACGCCCGCACGACGAACCCGGACGCTGAGGTGAACCAGCTCTGGGACTTTCTAGGGGCGGCCGTCGGGAACGGGCTGAGCGCCGAGGACCTCCTCTGCACAATCGCCGAGCGCCGGGTGCTGCCGCTCCAAATGCGCACCCACAAGATCGGGCACAAGTCCGGCCGGTTCGACCCGAACCGGACGTCCAAGGCGCTGCTCTCCAAGGCCCAGGTGGCCCGCCGGGTGAACAACATAAAAAAGGCGAACATGCCGGACGAGTGGAACTACGGGCTGGCGCCCCACAACAGGGACCACCAACCCGATCTGGTAAGCTTTATGTTCTGGCCGACTTCCGGCTTGCGGCTGCGAGGCCGACTTCCCTTTCTTTCTGCCGACTTCTGGCTTGCTGTTTGCTCATGTCTTCAGTTTTTCTAGCTCTTTGACCGCCAGAACGTCGAGGACGGCGACCTGGCGACAAGGAGGTGGACGCCGGATCACGCCGATCCGGCTGACCAAGCCGGCGACCAGGCCGGCGACGACGACCTGCTGCAGGCGCCTGACCTAGGCGGCCAGGGGGAGCACAATCCGTCCCCTTCACCGGAGCAGCAGGAGGACGAGGAGCCGGCGACGTCCGCCACGGGGCCAATCCCCGCCGTGCCCCTGCGCGCGAGGCCGCCAAGCACCACGGCGACTTCGGCGCCCAAAGGGAAGAAGCGGGTCGGCGACCCCCGCTCCACCGTCGCCTTGGAGGCGAAGCGAAGAAGCTCCGCCGGCGGCGGCCGAAGAAGGTTCCGGAGCAGGCCGGGTGAGTTCTCTTTTTCTCTTGTTTGATTCCTTTTCTTTCCTTACTCTTTATGCTTATCTTTTCCTTATTTGTTCAGCTAGGGCCCCCATCAAGTTCGCTCAGGGCGGCGGCTCCCGGCAAGCCCCACGTGTCTTGTCGCCGCTTCCGCGACAAAGGAGGGAGTCGACGCCACAGCCTCCATCGCGCGCGCCTACGCCGCCGCCGCCTGCGGGTACTCCGCCTCCCGCAGGGGCGCCTTCCTTCGCCGTGCCACTGGCCTCAGCGCCTGGCCGCGGCACGCGGTCCGAGCCGACGCGCCAGCCGACGCTGGACGACATGTTCCAGCGCCGTGCTCGTCTTCTGGACCCAGCCGCTGGGGCCGGCCGGGGCATGCCGCCTTCGACCGGAGCCGGAGCCAGCAGGGCTGCGCCACCTGCGACCGGAGCCGGAGCCGGGCCAAGCGTGGTGGTGTCGGTGGAGAGCCCGGAGGGGGCACCTCAGGCGCCGGAGGTGGCTGCGCCGACTGGGCCAGCTGCTTCGCCCGGAGCGCCGCCACCGCCGGAGCCGACGACGGAGGAGCCGGCCAGGCAGGAGCCGGCAAGGGATGAGCCGGCGCGCATGGAGGGCGCCGACTCGCGCGCGCTGGTGAGGACGGGAGCCCCATCGGCGCCGTTGGGGAGCCTGCATGTGGCCAAGGGCGCCCGGCTGCTGCACGTGCCGTCCGCCTCCGACTCCAGCCTTGGCTCAGCTGGCACTATGGAGCAGGCGTGGCTCCGCGCCGACTCCTACGAGGTGACCAGCCGGGAGGGGAACCCAGGCCAAGCGTCGGTGGAGATGTTCTTCTCCGGCTTGCAGGCCAACCTCAAGGCCATGGCTGCTGAGACCGCGGCCAACGTCGCCAAGGTGGAGGAAGCCAGCAAGGTAAGCGCTTCATCTGTTTTTCAATTTGGTTATCATCCTGGTAGCCCTCCGAGGCATGGGCCGGCTGCTCGGAGCCGGTCCGGGTTTCGTCTAGTTGACTGATTTTCTTTCCCCTTAGGCTGTGGCGGATCGGCGCACCAACTTGTACAACCGCGCCGTGACCCACTACCACAAGGCCAAGCTGGACCGGGCCGACTTGGCTCGCGAGCTGGAGGCCGTCAAGGGTAAGATCTTTTTCTTTCCGACCCGATGTCTTCTTTCTTTTTAGTCTTGGTTGGCTGACGCTTCTTTCCGGCTGCCTTGCAGCTGAAGCCGCCAAGGTCCCGCGGCTGGAGGCGGATCTTCGGGCTGCTCGCGCTCAGTGCGCCGAGAGCTTGGAGGCGGGCCGATCTGCAGCCGCCAAGCTCAAGGTGGCTGAGCTGGAGTTAACGCGGCTGCGCCGGCTTGAGGAGAACCACCTGAAGGAGCTTGCCCTCCTCAGGACGGCTGAGAAGGAGAAGGTGGAGGATCTGAGCCGGCGGCTGACCGAGGTGGAGAAGCAGCGGCTTGCGCTTCAGGAGGAGGTCACCACCAAGACCACGGAGCTGTCGGCCACTGCCAAGCGCTGGGTGGACGAGATTGGCGCGCTCGACCGCGGCTTGTCGGGTTAGTGCATTTTTCTTTTTCTTCCTTTCCCTTTGCCGGCTTTCGGCCGTCGGCTGCCGGCTTAGGTTGGCAGCCGGCGGCAGAAACTGATTTTTCGCTATCTCCATCTTCGGGCTGGGGGCAGTCGGTTGTTGCCGGTTGCCGCCAGGCTTTTCCTTTCTTCGGGATTTCCATCTTCGGACTGGGGGCAGTCGGCTCTTGCCGGCTGCCGCCTGGCCTACTTTAGGACTTCGAAAACTTGCATTTTTCAGCTTATTTAGGCTTTGACGATTTCTGACGTGCTTCTTCTTGCAGCGGCCTTCCCGAAAACGCAGGATGCGGCATTAGCAGCCGTTGGCGTTGCGCGCGAGACTAGGAGGCGGGCGACTGGCGAGGGCAGCTCGGAGTACTTCACCATGGAGGATTATATGGCATCCATGGCTGCCCGCGTCGAGCCCATCACCAAGCTTGGCTGGGAGCTCCGGAAGGCGGCTGAGGAGCTGGTCCCGATGCTGTGGCCCGCGGAGGCGGTGCCGCAAGATATCTCCAACCTCATCTCCTTGATGGAGCGGGCGCCGGATCGCTTCCTCGACTGGAAGGAGTCTGCCACGCGTGCTGGAGCCGACATGGCGCTGTCCTCTGTCCTCTCCTGGTACAACGAGGTGGACCTGGGGCAGCTCGAGTACCAGCGAGCCGGCATGGAGGACAAGCTCCCGGCCGAACACAAGACTGCCCGGCTTGCCCGAGCCAGCGCCATCGCCGACTTCGTCGACAAGGGCCTCTTCATCGCGGACCCAAACCCTCAGTCTGAGGATGAGTACGAGATGGAAGATGAGGAGGCGGGAGACGCGCCTGAAGACGATCCGGCAGCCGGCTCCGCTGACGCTCCTCCGGCTGGTGCTCCTCCAGCCGGTGCTTAGTTTACCTGTCTTTGTTGTTGCTTTTGCCAAGACAATTTGTTAAATCCCCGGGATGCCGGGTGCATATGTATGAATATTATCGTCCTTTTATTATGTCACACTTTAATGTGTTTGTTAATCATTTGTGTGCCGACTTGCTTTCTTTCGACTTGTTCGCTTTTTCCCATCCGCCCCACTCTTTGGCTTTGCTCTTGTCGGTCGTACGTCCGACTTGCGATCCGTCGCCGGATCAAGAGCGGGCCGCTGGGTGAGGCCGACAGTATTTCAGTCGAACGAGCCGATTTTGGCAATCTGGCACTTTTATGAAAAGTTGCAAGTCAACTCGCTTTTACTCTTTCCCTTAGCCGTCTTTCGCGTGCCGGCTTCCTAGGCCTTACTCCCGCCAGCCGGACAGCCGGGTTGCGGTCTGTAGCTGGATCGGAAGCCGGCTGTCGGAAACCGGATCACGTTACTGAGTCGGCCGCGTGAGAGGGTTCAAGCCAATTGGCGAAACAAAGTAGAGTACGTGAAAAACTTGTCGGAAACGGCGCTCTTGGCGCGTGCTTTTTCATAGCTTACAAAAGGGATACAAGGGATACATACATTCCTGCTCTCATGTGTAAAATGGGCGGAGCAAGTTGACATTCCAGGGACGTTTAGTCTCCTCGTCAGCCTTGTCCGGCTTGTTTTCTCTAGCCTCTTGGGCATCTATGAGATAGTAGGAATCGTTGCCTACCGCCTTGCTCACGATGAAGGGACCCTCCCGGGGGATGACGGTTTATGCTGTCCGGCTGTCCATCGGATCAGCCGGAGCACTAGGTCTCCTTCTCGGAATGCTAAGGGCTGGACCTTCCGGCTGTGATAGCGTCGGAGGCTCTGCTGGTAGATAGTAGATCTGGACGCAGCCAGCAGCCGGGCCTCTTCGACCAGGTCAACTCCATCTTCGCGAGCTTCTTTGGCTTCGGCTTCTGTGTAGAGCTAGATCCTTGGCGCGTCGTGCTCGATATCAGTCGGCAATACGGCTTCGGCCCCGTATACGAGGAAAAATGGCGTGAATCCGACTGAGCGGTTTGTCGTTGTGCGCAGGCTCCACAGCACATTGGGCAGCTCTTCAATCCGAGCAGCCGGCTGCTCGCTCGAGCGGCTCCACCAGCCGGGGCCGGATGCCGGCTAGGACCAAGCCGTTAGCCTTCTCCACTTGTCCGTTGGACTCCGGGTGCGCCACAGAGGCTAGGGCCATCCGGATCCCCATTTCCCCGCAATAGCGAGAGAAGATGCCTTGGGAGAAGTTGCTGCCGTTGTCGGTGATGATGCTGTGGGGGTAGCCGAACCTCACGATGATTTCCTTGAGGAATGTGATGGTTGTGGAGCCGTCCAGCTTCTTGATTGGCTTGGCTTCGATCCACTTAGTGAATTTGTCAATCATCACCAAGAGATGTGTCATGCCGCCTCGCGCTGTTCTGAACGGGCCCACCATATCCAAGCCCCATACGGCAAATGGCCATGTGATGGGGATGGTTTTCAAGGCGGAAGCCGGCTGGTGTCTCTTCTTCGCGAAGCGCTGACAGCCGTTGCACTTCTTCACCAACTCTTCTGCGTCTCTGAGCGCAGTAGGCCAGTAAAAACCGTGCCGAAAAGCTTTGGCCACTATGGCTCTGGATGAGGCGTGATGTCCGCACTCTCCTTGATGGATTTCCCGTAGGAGTTCAATCCCTTCATCCGGCTCGACGCACCGCTCGAACACCCCACTTACGCTGCGTTTGTACAGCTGGTGGTTGATGATTGTATAGGCCTTGGCCCTTCTCTCAATCTGCCTGGCCTGGACTCTATCATCAGGCAGCACACCGTCGGTGAGGTAGGAGAGGAATTCTTGTGCCCATGAAGGTACGCATCTTATCTCGAATACGCTGACCAACAGGGCCTCCCGCGTGGGAGCTTCCGGATTCGACTGCATGGTCGCCGGGTTCGGCTTGCTAGCCGGCAGGTTCGGCTTGCTAGCCCCCGAGTTTGGCGATGAAGCCCCCGGGTTGGACTGAGAAGTCCCCGGGTTCGGCATCGTAGCCGGCGGGTTTGGCTTTGAAGCCCCCGACTTGGGCGATGAAGCCCCCGGGTTCGACTGAGCAGCCCCCGGGTCAGCCGGCACGAATATTGAATCCGAGTCGGGTGACGGTATGATGGACGGCTTCTTGAGAACCGCCAAGGCGATGCCCGGCGGAATGGCTTGCCGGGTTGAGCCAATCTTGGACAAGGCGTCAGCCACCTCGTTGTTTGCTCGTGGCACATGGTGGAATTCGCAGCCGTCGAAGAAGCCGGATAGCTGCTGGACATGGAAGCGGTATGAGGCCATGTTGGCGTCCTTCGCATCCCAGTCGCCAGATGCTTGTTGTATGACCAAGTCGGAGTCGCCGAAGCAGAGTATGCGACGCACGCCGATCTCCTTGGCCAGCTTTAACCCATGAATGAGCGCTTCATACTCCGCCACATTGTTTGATGCGGCGAAGTGGATCTGCAGGACGTAGTCCAGCCGGTCTCCCTTGGGAGAGGTGATGACGACGCCGGCTCCCAAGCCGTTGCGCATCTTCGAGCCGTCAAAGTGCATCTTCCAATGTGTGGAATCCGGCACAGGCGGCAGGTACTGCATCTCGGCCCAGTCGACGAAGAAATCCGCGAGGATCTGCGACTTGATGGTTGTGCGCGGCTCGTAGAGGATGGTGTGGGCGGCTAGCTCTAGAGCCCACTTGGCAACCCGGCCGTTGGCGTCCTTGCTGCCAATGATTTCCGCCAAGGGTGCTGTAGCGACCACCTTGATGGGGTGCTATTGGAAGTAGTGCTTGAGCTTCTTGGCCGCCATGTATACGCCGTAGGTGACCTTCTGGTAGTGGGGGTAGTTTTGCTTCGACTGGGAGAGCACTTCGCTGAGGTAGTAGACTGGGCGCTGGACCAGCTGCTCCCTGCCGGCTTCTTTGCGCTCCACCACCAGGACAACGCTAACCACTCGATTGGTGGCTGCGATGTACAACAGCATCGGCTCCATTGAAGCCGGCGTTGCAAGGATTGGCGCGGTTCAGAGCACGCGCTTCAAGTCACGGAAGGCCTCATCCGCCTGCGGTGACCAGACGAACTTGTCCGCCTTCTTCATTAATTGATACAGGGGCAGTGCCTTCTCCCCCAGCCGGCTGACGAAGCGGCTCAAGGAAGCCTGGCAGCCAGCGAACTTCTGGACGTCCTTGAGGCACTGCGGCAGTTCCATCTTCTCCAGGGCACTGATCTTCTCCGGGTTGGCTTCGATCCCTCGCTGAGAGACGAGGTAGCCAAGGAGCTGGCCAGACGGCACGCCGAATGTGCACTTGGCCGGGTTGAGCTTCATCCGAAATCTTCTCAGATTGGTGAAGGTTTCTCTCAGGTCATCAAGGAGGGTAGTCATCTCCTTGGTCTTTACAACGACATCATCTACGTATGCGTGAACGTTTCTGCCGATTTGATCCTGCAAGCATTTTTGCATGCACCTTTGGTAGGTGGCGCCTGCATTTTTCAAGCCGAACGGCATAGTCGTGTAGCAATAAGCCCCGTACGGGGTAATGAACGAAGTCTTTATTTGATCATCCGGATTCAAAGGAATCGGTGGTAGCCTGAATAGGCATCTAGAAAAGACAACAGTTCACAGCCGGCGATCGAGTCTATGACTTGATCTATGCGCGGCGGGGGAAGGGGTCCTTCGGGCACGCCTTGTTCAGGCTGGTGTAGTCGATACACATGCGCCAGAGCCGTTCTTCTTCAAAACCAGGACCGGGTTCGCCAACCGGTCCGGGTGCAGCACTTCCATGATGAAGCCGGCTGCCGCGGCCGGCGATTTCTTCACCGATGGCCTTTCTTCTTTCCTCGGCGAAGCGCCCGAGAGGCTGCTTCACCGGCTTAGCTTCAGGCCGGACGTGGGAGGTGGTGCTCAGCCAACTCCTCGGCACACCCGGCATGTCTCTTGGAGTCCATGCGAAGATGTCCCGATTCTCACGGAGGAAGCCGGTGAGCTCGCTTTCCTATTTCCTGCTCAAGCCGGCACCAATGGTGACGTACTTGTCCCGGCTGCGCCGGGTCCAGCGAGATCTTCTTGGTGTTGTCGGCCGGCTGGAAGTGAGTCGTCCCAGCCGGGTTGCACTCGCAGCCGGCATGTCCGTCCGCGCGGCCTTGGCGAGGGCGACGGCGTCGTGGATGAGCTGCTTCTCGCGTGGCGATGACCGGCGTCTGGGCCGTCTTGGAGCTCTGCGTGGCGCAGTCCATGGAGCAACGATAGTCGCCGGCTATGGTGATGACCCCCTTGGGGCCAGGCGGCTTCATCTTCAGGTACCCATAGTGGGGCACCGCCATGAACTTGGTCAGGGCCGGCCTGCCCAGGAGCGCGTGGTAGGGACTCACGAGGTCCACCACCTCGAATTCAATCTTCTCGGTGCGGAAGTGATCCGGCTTCCCGAACATCACCTCCAGCGTGATCCGGCCAATCAACTGGCAGCAGTGGCCCGGCACGATGCCATGGAAGACGGTGGGGGTGGGGCGCAGCTCGGCTTCCTGGATGCCTAGCTTGCGGGCGGTGTCGCGGTAGAGGATGTTGATGCTGCTGCCGCCGTCGATGAGGACGCGCGAAAAACGCACGCTGCGCCGGGTCGTGCCAATGGTGGGGTCAAGGACCATGGCGTAGCTGCCCGGCTTCGGCAGGACAGCCGGTGTGTCGCGGCGATCAAAGGTGATGGCCTGCTCTGACCAGCTTAGGCATCGGGGGACCGGCGGTATGACCGCGTTGACCTCGAGGGAACGGCTCTGCGGGCTCGTCTTGTCCTCGGGCTCGGAGGTGAAGATGATGTAGGTAGCATCTTCGGCCAGATATCGGCCATGGTGCACTTGGTTAGCCTCGTGGTGCTCGAGGTTGGCGTTCTCCGCGCCGGCTGCGCCACCCGGCCCGCCGGCTGGAGGTGGCGGGGGTGGAGGCGGGAGAGGTTCACCGCTTGTCAGCCGCTTCATGAAGTGGCAGTCGCGGGTGGTGTGGTTGGAGGGGTTCTTGCCGCTGTGGTACTTGCACGGCTAGTCGAGCATCTGCTCGAAGGTGTACTTCGGCTTCCATTGCCGGTCTTGCTTCTGGCGGCGGCTGCCGCCTGCCGCGTTGTCTCGCCACGGCGGCTACGTGGGCGGAGCCGTACCGGCGGTCCGGCTGGTCGCTGTGACGCTTGCCGCGGTAGTTGTCCCGCCGGCTGCCATGAGAGGCGCCGTCTGTCGGCTTGTGTTCAGCCGACTTGTGGTGGTCCCGCCTGGAGGGAGCCGGCGCTGGGTCAGCCGTCGCCTTGCCGGCTTCTTCAGCCAGCGCGTACTTGTCGGCAATGGCCATGAGGGCGGCCATGGACTTGGGCTCGCTGCGGCGCAGCTTGTGCCATAGCATGGTGTTGGGCCGGCAGCCGCCCATGAAGAAGCTGATGGCCTGGATCTCGTGCACACCCTCGCAGGAGTTGCGCATCTCGCACCGGCCGCGTCAGGTACGCGCGATCCGTCTCGTCCGGGCCCTGCTTGCACATCTCGAGCTGTTGGGGGCGACCCGGCCGGCGATAGGTGCCGGTGAAGTTGCTGATGAAAGCCTCCTCGAAATCAAGCCAGCCGTTGATGCTGCCGGCTGGCAAGTTGTTGAGCCAAGTGCGGGCGGAGCCGACCAGCATCAGGGGGAGTAGCGCACCGCCCAGCACTTGTTGCCTCTGGAGATGCCGACTGCGGTGGAGTAGTCCTGCAGCCAGTCCTCCGGCTTGGCGGTGCCGTCGTACTTGGGCGTGTCGCGGGGAGCCGGAAGCCGTCGAGCATGGGCTCGTTGGCGATGCGGGGCCCAAAGCACTTGGGGCAAGCCGGCGCCTCCTCTTCCGCAATGCGGGATTCGACCAGCCGATCGAGGCGGTCTCTGGCGTCGACGGGCTCGATGCGGGGGCCCAGCCGGGAACGTGCCGGCTGCCGGGTGCCGGTTCGCTCTGGAGCCGGCCTGTGTTGGCGCCTTGGCGCCGCCAGCTCGGAGTCATGCTCCTCGTTCCGGTTTGGTGGCGGGCGGCTGCGGCCGCTGTGGCCGCCGTCCAGCCGGCTTGTCCGGCTTGAACCTGCGCGGGTGTCGCGGGAGTCTCTGTGCCGGCTTGGTGCGGGCGAGGCGGATTCGGCCGTGTCTCTGTGGGGGTCCTTGCTGGTGCCTGCAGCAGCGCGGACGGGAGGAGCTTTCGAAGCACCATACCTGGGGTCCTTGGTCTGCTCAGCTGCAGCCCGGCACAGGTCAGCTACGCGCTGCGTCTGGCGGCGCAGCTCTTCTCCTTCGAGGAGGGCTAGCTCCTTCTAAGCCGCTTCGGCTGCGAGGATGTTCTTGTCGGGGGTGTTGTAGACGAGCAGCTCCGCGGACGGAGCCGGCGATTCCGCGCCGTCGCGGTCGATCTCAGCGCCTAAGGCGCCCCCGCGCTTGCGGATCATGCCGGCTCGGCTGGGGTTGTTGCCGCCTGGCGTGAAGCCGTGGGCGTGCTCGAACTCACGCTGGGTGATGGCCAGCTGGCGCTTGGCTGCAGCCAGCTCTTCGGCCTACTTGAGGAGGAGCTGGCGATGTGCTTCCAGGTCCGCCTCGACGGTGGTGGCGTCGGCGCCTGCGGTGAGCGGAGAGCTCAGCTTCGCCCGGACTTCGTCCAGCCGGGACGGTGGTGGTGGCGCCTTCGGGCCCGAGCCGGAAGCGTTGGGGTTGACGTTGCGCTCCAAGTTGGGGCCGCGGGTGCGCGGGTTCTTGGTGGGGAGCTCCTCGCCAGCCATCATGACTTGCACGACGGCGGGGCTGGCGGGAGCGCTGCTGCCGGCTCGCGGAGGAGGGCTTGCGCAGCGCAGCACCTGCCACGGGTAGCGCGGCGGTGCGACGGTGGCGACGTAGACGTCGTGGCCGCCGAAGGAGATGACGCTGCCGCCGGCTGGGAAGGGCCGGTCGGCGAAGCAGCCCGGCGTTGTCGGCCGACGCGGTCGAGGAGCCGAATCTCCGGATCAAGCCCGAAGCGACTCGCTCGCCGGTGGTGATGGTGAGGCCCGTCCGGATGAAGACACCGGCCGAGGATGCTGAAGGCCCCACGGTGGGCGCCAAATGTCGTGGTATCGTCACGGCATATGCCATAGGGTGGCTAACGAAGGTGGTTCCTAAGAGATCTCACGGCGGTATCCGGATGCGGGTATGGGGACGAGCGACACGGCGACGTACCCAGGTTCGAGGCCCTCCAATGGAGGTAACACCTCTACTCCTGCTAGAGTGTATATGATGATCACACAATACAAGGTTGCTCCTTGAGCTGTATCAGGCTGCTCCCGGGAGGCTAAGGAAGACAAGAGTCTCTCTCACAGGGCAGCGCTAGGGGTGGAAGTGAGGTGAGAATGATCGATCCCCTGCACGTGATGGGGTAGTGCGGCTTATATAGGCACCGGCACTTTACATATAAGACCCTATAGTCTACTGGCCGGCTTGGCCGGCTCCGTCTTCCGCTCCTTCCCGAGGCAATGACGTCAGGAGCCGTTGAGGCCTCATGGCCTGTCCCATCCGGCTGCCAAGGTCAGCGGTATGGAGAGGAGGTTTCCCTGTCGCCATCAGCCACTGTAGCCAGTACGGATCGACGTAGACCATGATGGCCTGTCCGGCGCGTGGCACTATTGCTCCACAGTGCCCCGCGCTTTACGGAGGGTGAAGTCAGCGTGGACTTTGGGAACCCGGACCACCAACCCGGTTCCTTCTAGTGCAAGACTCGCCAGCCTCGAGTCGGTCTGAGGTACAAACCCCCCAGTCGGATATGGCTTGTAGAAGCCGGCCTAACTACAGCATTGGCGGCCGTAGCTAAGCCGACTAGGACCTAGAGCCAGCCGGCTTCCGGACCAGCTGGCCACGGCGCCAGCCGGCTGCCCCTCAGCCGGCCTTAGCCGCGAGCCGGCCGCGATGGCCAGCCGGCTGCTCCGCGTCCATTTCCCTACCCGGGGTCTTCCCCCCGACAGGGAGTCGAGGGACAAAAAAAGCATCGATTCCATTGTCAACACAACCCTAGTTTTCATAGTCGTCGAGTACTTTTTCGGCTGAACCTTCGAGATCTACTTGCCCTTTACTTCCCTGAAAACCCTAGTCTACAATCTGTAGGCATTGACAAGTCGATACCTTGTCACCGGCCCTAGCCCTAGATGGGGCGTGGGGGGGCCACCCCAACCGACCTCCCCCTATATAAACAGGAGAGGGGGCAGGGGGCGCACCCCACCCTAAAACCTAGCTCTGGCCGCCCCTCTCTTCCTCCACCATACACCTGCTCCAGCTTGGCAAAGCCCTGCAGGTTTTCTCCACCACCACCACCACGCCGTCGTGCTACTGGGATTTCGAGGAGAGCTACCGCACTTCCGCTGCCCGCTAGAACAGGGAGACGAAGGACTTCATCGACACCGTACGCACGACCGACACTACAAGAAAAGTTGCCATGGCCGACGAAGTTGAAGTCGCGCTGTGGTTGCTGGTGTACCATGGCCGACGATTTTGGGTCTGTCCGTTGTGCATGTCAAAACATTTTTTTCTCGTTTTTGAGGCCACCTAGGCCGACGAAAACGGCCAAAACCTTGCGTATGGTGGCCCGGGACATGGTGCATCTCGAATTCTCGGGTTCGCCGGCCGAGTCAGCGCAAATCCGCACCGCCGAGGGATGTAGGGCCCAGATGGCAGCCTCTCTGGCATTGTTTTTTTTCTCGATCGCGCCATCTCGTTCAACGCTCTCCGATCGAGCCATTTATGATGCAGGATCATGGGTCCCGCATGTCATCCTCTATGAACCAATATTCTTTCTATTCTTGGATTTTTTTTGACCCCCTGATTTCTGGCTACTTCCTTTTTCTTTTGATCCCTTGCCGCCTTGGAAACGTTGAGACCGCTGCTGCTAATTGGGACCCACATGTCATCCTCTATGAGCAATCAACTTTCTTTTCTTGGAGTTTTTTTTGGCACCTCAAATTTGGTCACTTGCCTTTTTCTTTCGATCCCCTGCCGCCTCTCAAACGGTGATACCGCTGCTGCTAAATGGGACCCGCATGTCATCCTCTATGTACTATAAAACTTTCTTTTCTTAGATTTTTTTGACACCTCATATTTGGTCACTTACCTTTTTCTTTCGATCCCCTGCCGCCTCTCAAACGGTGATACCGCTGCTGCTAAATGGGACCCGCATGTCATCCTCTATGTACTATAAAACTTTCTTTTCTTGGATTTTTTTGGCACCTCATATTTGGTCACTTACCTTTTTCTTTCGATCCCCTGCCGCCTCTCAAACGGTGATACCGCTGCTGCTAAATGGGACCCGCATGTCATCCTCTATGTACTATAAAACATTCTTTTCTTGGATTTTTTTTGGCACCTCATATTTGTTTTCTTGCCTTTTTCTTTCGATCCCCTGCCGCTTCTCAAACGGTGATACCGCTGCTGCTAATTGGGACCCGCATGTCATCCTCTATGTACAATCAAGTTTCTTTTCTTGAATTATTTTTGGCTCCTGATATTTGGTCACTTGCCTTTTTCTTTCGATCTCATGCCACGTTTGAAACGTTGAGGAACCTGCAGGCTCATGGGACCCGCATGTCATCCTCTATGTACTATAAAAGTGCATTTTCTTGGTTTTTTTTCACCCTCTGATTTTTGGCTATTTCCTTTTTCTTTTGAGCCCCTACCGCCTTTGAAATGTTGAGGACTCTGCTGGCTCATAGGTCCCACATGTCAGCCTCTATGTACAATCAAGTTTCTTTTCTTGAATTATTTTTGGATCCTGATATTTGGTCACTTGCCTTTTTCTTTCGATCTCATGCCACGTTTTAAACGTTGAGGAACCTCCTGGCTCATGGGACCCGCATGTCATCCTCTATGTCCATCAACTTTCTTTTCTTGGATTTTTTTTGACACCCTAATTTCTGGCTACTTTCTTTTTCTTTTGATCTCAAGTCGCATTTGACACGTTGGGACCGCTGCCGCAAAATGGGACCCGCATGTCATCCCGTATGTACAATAAAAGTTTCTTTTCTTGGATTATTTTCCACCCTCTGATTTTTGGTCACTTGCCTTTTTCTTTCGATCTCATGCCGCCTTTGAAAACGTTGAGGAACCTGCTGGCTCATGGGTCCCGCATGTCATCCTCTACGAACAATAAAAGTTTCTTTTCTTGGATTTTTTTTCTTTTGATCCCCTGCCGCCTTGGAAACGTTGAGTAAGCTGCTGACTCATGGGACCCTCATGTCATCCTCTATGTACAATCAACTTTCTTTTTCTTTTGATCTCAAGCCGCATTTGAAACATTGAGACCGCTGCTGCTAAATGGGACCCACATGTCATCCTCTATGTACAATAAAGTTTCTTTTCTTGGATTATCTTTGGCTCCTGATATTTTGTCACGTGCCTTTTTTCGATCTCATGCGGCCTTTGAAACGTTGACTAAGCTGCTGGCTCATGGGTCCCGCATGTCATCCTCTACGAACAATAAAAGTTTCCTTTCTTGGAGTTATTTTTTGACCCCTAATTTCTGGCTATTTGCCTTTTTCTTTTGATCCACTACCCCTTTGAAACGATGAGGACGTTGTTGGCAGGTCGGTCCCACATGTCATCCTCTATGAACAATAAAAGTTTCCTTTGGTGGATTTATTTTTGACCCCTAATTAATTTCTGGCTATTTCCTTTTTTTCTTTTGATCCCCTGCCGCCTTGGAATCGTTGAGGATGCTGCTGCCTCATGGGTCCCGCATGTCATCCTCTCAGAACGGTAAATATTTCTTTACTTGGATTTTGTTTACCAAGTGATTTTTGTCTTATTTTTCCTTTCGATCTCCTGCCGCCTTTAAAACATTGTCGAGAGGCTGCTGGCTCACGGGTCCCACATGTCAGTCTCTATAAACAATAAACGTTGAGGATGCTGCCTCATGGGTCTCGCATGCCATCCTCTCAGGACGATAAATGTTTTCTTTTCTTTGATTTTTTTACCAATTGATTTTTGGTTTTTTTTCATCCCCTGCCGCCTTTAAAACGTTGACGACGCTGCTGGCTCATGGGTCCCCGATGTCAGCCTCCCCGTACAAGAAACATGTGATATCTTGATTATTTTGCAGACAATAAACATTGTATTTCGCTCTGAGCTATTGCAAACGGATAAATTAAATATTTACTTTTACATAAACAAACTTATATGTTGAATCTCCTTGTTTTGTGTTTTTGCGAATCATATGACTTTCCTGTTTCTTTTAGATAAATCCGAACTTTCTTGTTTTGGAGTGGGCTGAAATTGTACGAGTCAAAAGGCCCAGCAGGATAGTTCGAAGGCCCAGATGTCCAGATGCAGCCCAATTGAAATCTTTCTTTTCTTGGATTGTTTTCACCCCTGATTTCTGGCTACTTCATTTTTCTTTTGGTCTTGTGCCGCCTTGGAAACGTTGAGACCGCTGCTGCAAAATGGGACCTGCATGTCATCCTCTATGTACAATAAAATTTCTTTTCTTGGATTATTTTTTGCTCTTGATATTTGGTCACTTGCCTTTTTCTTTCAATCTCATGCCGAGTTTGAAACGTTGAGGAACCTGCTGGCTCATGGGTCCCGCATATCATCCTCTATGAACAATAAAAGTTTCCTTTGTTGGATTTATTTTTTACCCCTAATTTCTGGCTATTTGCCTTTTTCTTTTGATCCCCTGCCCCCTTTGAAACGATGACGACGCATCTGGTAGGTCGGTCCCACATGTCATCCTCTATGAACAATAAAGGTTTCCTTTGATAAATTTATTTTTGACCCTAATTAATTTCTGGCTATTTCCTTTTTTTATTTTGATCCCCTGCCGCCTTGGAATAGTTGATGATGCTGCTGCCTCATGGGTCCTGTAACACCCCAACTTTTGCAACCTTGTTTAAGTGTCCAGAGTGCAAAAATCATGGGGAACGAAAAAAATTTAAGTTTTGCTTGTGCTAGCTGTCATGTGTTTGGTTGAAATGTGTCTGACTTAGTTTGATGAGTGATGTTTTTTGAATAATGTTAAGTGAATTACCTCGACCAACATCTTCTTGTCTCGAGAAACACTCATGCTATGGCCCCTCTTGTATTATTTTAACCTACTCTCTTCAAAAGTATTTGAACTTTTAAACACAACACGAAACCGGTTTTGTTTTGTCTTTGGACTCAAAGTCTTAATTCAAAATGTCTTGAAAATTTTCTTTTCTTTAAATTGGCTATGGTCACTTAGATCGTAGTATCAATAGGAGTTTCAAAAATTGTTGTTGACACAAGGGATTTTCCAAATGGCATACCCCTACTTTGCGTGAATTTAAAATTTTATAAGAGCTTTTGTACGTATTTTTTTTTCCAAACGTAAAATGGAGTGATCCATACTTTATTCTAATTCGACTTTGGGTCACTCTACCCTTCTAAAAACCCTCTTTCATCTCAAAGGTTTCAATTAAACTTTTTATCTATTTTAAATAAAATAAGAGCCATATACACCCAAAAAAATAATTATAGGGCTATTTGATCTGTGATCAAATATCCATGGTATTGACTTTGTCACTAATACATCTCCTTGATCTATCATTTAGCATAATCTCTCTATCTACGCTTAATCTTGGTAGATGATCAGTTGTCCAACAAATGATTAATCTCCATTTCCCTCTCTATCCCTCCTAACATCTAAATTATGTTGAAATCATTCATTGGCCTGACCCTCGTATCATCTTATCTAGAACCCACTCTTAGAATCTACTAGATTTTGATGCGCGCCTTGGCGCGCGACCCCGATATTTCGCACTAATTATTGTTTTGTAATGGACTCGATAATAAGTTGAGGAAAAACACTATGTTAGCATCTATACGAATAGATGGATAATAAGCTGGGGCAAAACACTATTGTTAGCATCTATACAAACGGATGATATTTAGGAGTAGCTCAAGGTGGGTAGTATAGCAAGAGTCGCATCATACAATATGATTCCATTATCAAAAGATAAAAAATCAACTTCAAAGAATTTTTTTGGTTGAGACTCGAAGTACCTAAGCAATATATTTTCTATGAATCAGTCAATCAGTGTATAGTTGTAATATGGATTTTCTTCGGAATATATACATTAGAGCTCTAACCAAATTTGCACAATAAATTTCTTAGGAATACATACACTTGCAATATGGATTTTCTTTAATCTCTTTTCTCTAACTAAGCAAAAAATCTAACATGACAACCGTAAGGAAAGACTCGTGTCACCCTATTATACTTGCCCTTAGATGGAAAACTGGTCCTACTTTTAACTAACTGACAGTAGGCATGTTGGCGCGACGTAGGCTAATCAGGTAAATAACAGAAGTCATCTTTGTTGCAAATAAAGTGACGCCGTGCCAATAGGTACTGAACTAACATTCATTACACTTCTAATTTATGTACAGAAATTAAGGAGCGAACTTTCCCTTTAATTTATGTAGAGGTCACTAATCACATACTCATCTTACACATAGCCTAGGAGCATACAGAGGCAGAAACCGACAGCCAACCTTCCAAGCTGGCCACTCAGATGTAGGTGTAGGGTCTCTCTTTCATAGTCCCATGTAGAGTATCTGTCCAGAACTCCAGATCCCCTTTTCTGAGACGACCAGCTCCCCCTCCTCCCAAATTTAGCTACGGCCAGCCCTGGCCGACACGGGGTCGTGGACACTGCATCTTCCTTTACTACCCATGCAATCACCGGTAGTCAGAGTTGAAGAATCAAGCGGCACCAGGCAAGCCCACAACACTACCATCTATGTGCAGCGGAAGGTAAAAAGGAGCAGATTTTCTTCAACTACTCCGAGTCTCTGACTCCCAGCTTGGCGGCTTGGCTCATTATCAACAATAAGCTACTGGAGAGTGAGCGTTTCCGGATGCTGTCGCCATGCTATCAGGTCTGTCCCGAGACGAATCACCAAAGCTGTCAGCATTCGTTTTCTCGTTAATCTTTATATTCATTTGGTTTAGACAAAAACATAGTGCCTATCTGTTACACATACACCACTCGTGCGTTATTCCATGGACAAAAGAGAACAGGGATGACCTTCTATGCTTACTTTTCAAGATAGAGGACTACTTATTTACGCCATATGCAGAACAACCATATGCAGAACAATATATTTAGGGTGATCAAACAAATGAAAATTACATGGTAAAGCAACTGAAAACAAAGTTCTACATGTTAGGATTAGCAGTACAAAGAAGTGCTCTTGATGCTTGTTTCCGTGTGCAGCTCCCAAAACCTGAAGCCTTTTTTATGCTTGTTTCTGTGTGAAGCTCTCAAACTCTGCATAAAAATTAGACAAAAAAATGGGGATGATCTTCCGAGCTTATTTTTTGAAATAGAGAACTACTTACTTTTACCATACTCGGAATAGTATATTCAGGATAATCACACTAACCAAAACTATATGATTAATTAAGAACTGAAAACATATTTGTACATGTTTGGATTATCACTAAAATAAGTTCTTGATGCTACTCCGTAAGGTTAGCAAGTAGTGCAGACATGACGGTCTAAACTCTAAATTAGTGGTCATCCTATTGGTGACAAATCACTATCTTGCAAACCAATTTATACAATAAAAGAGCAAAATAGTTTGCTTCTTCATTTACTTATGTAGGCAGGAGTCCAGGAGACTCACCGTCTTCATTAATGTTTTCCTTGAGGACAGCCATGGTTTCCTTAAGCGCTAATCAATAGAAAGTACATTTTCTTATGGGCAGTATATCCAGAGAATACTCTTGCTAAAGAAGCTACAGAATATCATGCAGTTTTCAATATGAAGGAAAACATGCACAAAACTGAAACGATAAATCAAAAACCAAATTATAGAAAGCACACTATATTTCACTTACATGGCATCCAGAGTAAAAACTGGTGCTTCGTATGGCCCAACTAATAGTCATTATCTGTAAAACAAATTAATTGCCCTAGGATGTGAATAGAGGGGAAACATCCTTTACCTGAACATAACAGTTAGGAATAATAGAATGGAAATGAGTAATCTACAAAGTGTAAACAATATTACTGAGATGAAGCAAAGACAAAGGTAGTTACCACTAAAGAAGAAGTAGAGGAAAATCTACAATCTGTATGTTTGCCCGTATGGCCTTTACAATGCAGAGGGCCCTCCAACCTGCAGATTATGGGTATCACAAAAATTAAACACCAGTACACCACTGAACAAATAAATAAGTTGAGGATTATAACCTTTGCCATAAAATGAAATTACATAACAATTTCAAGCGAAAAATAAATTAAGAAAATTGTATAGTAGACCATCATACAGAATTATATGTGTATAGCAGTTAGTGTAGGTGGTACCTTACATTGGATATAATCATTCGGTTCAGGCTAAATCAAAAAGCCTAATGAGACCACCGTCAGTATTTCCACCTCCTTGACAAATCTGGTCAGCAGGTTGTTAAGAAAAGGAATGGGACAAAGCACGGTGAGTAAAGGAGACAACTCTTTACATAATTTATTTAATAAGATGCTAAACAAAATACAACAATTTTTTATATTTAATAACATGAAAATATGCATAGATTGCATGACCCCACCTGAAATTTACTGCACTGAAATAGCAATCTTAACAGAATGTCTTCAAGACGTGAAGGTACCTGAATGGTGAATAATAAAACATTGATAACCGGGTATGTGGCAAAGCTCATATTTTTATTAAAAAGGTCCCATTAAAAGGCTCGAGCTTTTATCTCAATGTTCCATCGCGCAGCAATGAACCAACTCATGATTCAATACACCTCACTTATGGCTAAACTGTCCAAAGTTAAGGTCTTTTCTGGATTCAATGCAAGCTTCAAGACTATACCTTTCATATAATGCATGCTCTTGTCCATGTAGTTGCTAGGTAAAATTTGATCTCTGTTTTCTCGCTGCATATCTCCATAGAAAAATATGCTTCTGCCACTTTCTCCCGTGTTCTAATTTAAGATGAAAACATTCTTTAGTAAACTGAAGTGGGAGCATTTTTGGAAACAAGTGGACTCGGTAACAAATGTTCAGCCCTCACAACAAAAGTGAACTTACAAGTTATAATTTAAACTCAACCATAGAGATACTTTACATCCTACATAAGACATGCAACAATTGCTCATTTCCTAAGTCTATCTCCTCTTCCATCACCAGCAATAATTCATGAAAGACGCAAAATTGATTTTCTTTAGACATTTCCTTTCATAGAACATGTTGTATGTGCAAGACCAATGCAAGTATAGATCAAAGAACTTCAGGGGGAGGGGAGGGGGGATCTGGATAAACGTATAAATTTAGCAATGGTAAATACCACCCATGACAAAAATGACATGGAGAAAGCCACCAACCTATAAATACAAAGACCAAGATTACGAACTAACCTGGCCATGATAATGATGAAGCATAGATGAACCTCAGCCCACAACCAGATATTTATGCTACAGATACCCAAAGTTATAGAAGTCCCAGGTGGTATTAGTGATACAACATAACGACCTACATCGATACTTTTACGCATAAAAATGTAGAACCCAAAATTAGAGTCTGGTACTGGAACGCACACGCCAAATTGCACTTCTGTATCTCAAAAGGCACAATACTGATTTGCTCCATGCTGTATGTGGTAGCTTTAAAATGATTTTAAACTAACATTTTACCATCACAAAAAAATAATTCTTTATTCGTATTTTCGGAGTATAATAATATAAAGGAAAAGAAACCTTTATTGACAATTTAGCAAAGACATGTGAAATTACACAATGTATGCTGCCTGCAAGGAGCAAATATTGTGAGCGGAAGATCTGAACCTAGAAGTAAACCTATCAAATTTGAAACAAAAAATTAGAGGAAAACAATCAGATTACATTCTGCAAGATCTGTATGCTTACAGAAAATGCCTGAGAGCATCCATGTCTGGCCATCTAAAAGGGTAGCTCACTGAAGTGCCCTTTTAGAAGAGATATTAAGGGTATGTTTGGATTACACCTGTGCATGCCCTACCAAATTGGGGCTCGCCAATTATTTGGCAGAGGTTTCCGCCGCCACGGCTCACCCGCAGGTTGGCGTGAAAAATGAACACGGTTACCAAAATATTGGCTAGATCCGAAAATTTGGCATCAATCCAAACGTGTGCCCACGCCCGTAGTCAACGCCAAAAAATTGGCAAGGCAGCTCCCGGCTGCCATCCAAACGGACCCTAAAAAACGTGGTTCTTACCTATTCTCATCTTGCTTCAACGCTTGAAAGTAACCAAAATTACAACTGAAAACCTTAGAGAAGACACCTAGTTATAGCAGCACAATAACAAATAAGAAAAGAATGAAAGGGTTACTTTAATGTCCATAACCACAAGCAGCAATACATGAAGTCGATATGGTAGTTGGTAGATACCTGTATACAACACACAACAGAGCAGGTGGTGAAGGAGGATATCGAGAATGTGGCGAACTGCCCTATAGCTTCAACCTGTCAATTGGAGAGCAATAGAGATGAAATTAAAATACCTACATCCAAAAAGAAGACATGAACAATACAATTATTTTGCCAAAGAGGAAACATCCATCTCCAAGAAAAGGAAATCTTCTTCTCATGAGCTTTTCTGTAAACCTGTACTGTTAGTAAATATGTCTCTTCCTTGATCTCAGTTGTTTGAAAAAAAAAGACGGAAGAGCTTCAGTACATGATAAAATTATAAGTGCATACGGATAATTCTATGTTTCAACAGACAATATGACATTGTAGCATTGTATACTGTTTATGAGCTAACCAAACTGTCTGGATTCCTCAAGTTGCAAAATGAAGTACATACAAAATTCTACACACACACACAGATCAGGGAGCAAAATTGAAATGATATTATATATGTGCTTTTCAACCTTAAAAATATGGTAAGAAAATTATATTTGTCATCAGCTCCTGGCTCATATCTTTTGCACAGTTATCCTTCACCTGTACATGCCATGGGGCTTGCTCGTGGATGACACACCTCTACGCATTCTCGGTGGCGGTGCAACACTGGTGAATCGACCGACCGCCCGGCAACGACAGCAGCAACCATCAGAGCCAAGCGACGGCATCAACATGTATAACCCGAGAGCACTCTCCTTGACCACTTCCCGGTCAATCCTTGATTTGTAGTGCTTTTCCTGCAAGAACAAAGATGATTCATGTCGTTATGGCACAATTTAGATAATGTCAGTAGTTAATTACACACAAAGCGTACCTGCACTCATACAGCACACTGCAGCTATAATGTCTATCATTCATAAGATCACCGAGCTTTTTAAGCATATCTTCCTCACTGCAACAAATAACGGTAAGTGTTTTAGGACAGCTCAAACTTCTTTATATATTGAATTCCATATGCAAGGTAAAAGGAAATCCCAGAAAACAGGCAGACAGAGATATATGGCACTGAGTTTTGATAACACTGTATCCCTAAACGCATACACTAGTGGACTCCTCGTTCCTGTCAGTAAAATCTGAAGCCTAAAGACAGAAGGAAAATGGGGAGAAGATGGGAAGATGGGGAAACGAGAATAAAGACAGAAGGAAGCTTATTTGCATCCAGTGAAGTTGCCCGTTCTGCTGGCTCGTCCCAGCCCCTGACAAAGAGATGGCAGTATGAGGACGCAGGAGACCATGGCGGACGGAGCGTGACCAACAATGGTCGTCTTTCCCCTCATCCTCATAACCTCCACCCGCCTCCATCCTCCGCCTCCTCTGCACGGCTCCAAGCATTACACACTGCTTCCTCCACCTTGCCTCCTCTTCATCTGCAGCAGATCCCATGCCCGTCACTGTCAGATCAAGAAATACATGAGCTAGGGTTAGGATTTTACTTGGTTGATGTTGGGATATAACACACCTTGCCGAGGGAAGAGGTGCAAGCCTGGCCAGCGACTCCATAGTGGCCATTCAAAGTAGATCGATCTCGCGGGATGGTGGCCTTGCCGGGAACGAGAAGGGAGAGAAAGAAATCGCGAGAGGATGATGAGGATGTTGTGGTGGCCGCGGGATTGAAGAGAGGCAGCCTCTGCTCGTCCTCTTGCTCGGACGGGGCAGAAGGTGGGGTGGAGGAGGCGAAGCTCGGCCAGATGCTGCAGATGGAGTGAAGCCGGTGACGAAGAAGCCACCACGACCCGGAAACAAAGCCGTGAGACGGCCACCTCTGCCGCCCCACCTTCTCCTCCCTCATCTCACAACAGCAGATCCCCGCCTGCTAGTTCTTGTCAGGTCCCTCCTCCAGGCCGTGCGACCCCTGCGACCTCGCCGTTTCGCATGTGCTCTCGGTATTAAAAACCACCTGCCCTATTGCCGGTGGTGGCAACGCCACGAGGCACGGCCATCGCACCTCCGAGGAAGGCCGTGGCCAACAACCATGGCCCTGCCGCGCCGGAGCCGACTAAGACGAGGAGCGTGGCCAACACTCATGGCCCTGCCTCGCCGGAGCCGACGAAGAAGAGACGAGTGCGGCCGTGCCAGCCAGAGCCGCTTGTCGGCCTTGATGACCCAGAGAGGGAGGATGCAGGCGACAGCGGCTCGCTGAAGAGGAGGCCGGCCACGGCGAGGAGCGGGGGATGGGGAGGCGGCGGCGGGGAACGGGGCCTGGGTGGCGGCGGCGAAAGAAGGAAGAGATTGGGGGAGGAGCAACGAGAGCGGATTGGGGGAAGATTAGTTAGGGTTCTGGACCACGGGTAGCAGTTTTGTCTCACCCGATCCTTGAGCGAGGAAATACCCAATCTATCCTCGCGGGCGGAGATCTTTTCCACGACCTCAAGAAGAGCCGACCGAACGAAATCTACCCATGGTGACTGACGTGTGGACCCAGAAGGCAGTGGGGCCCTCGCGCAGACTCTGGCGGGTAGCACATGGCCGTTGCATGAGGTTAGCTAGCGGGAGGGCCAATCCGGGTGCTCGTTTTCTGCCCACAAATAAATGGATGAGATGCAAAGATGGGTAGATCAAACGGTCCACATGCGAGAATCGTTGTAAGACCTCCTATGGGGGGCATCGTTTATACCTTTAGATTCCTCAAGAAACTAAAAGTAAACATCATCTCTAAAAATATGTACTAAGCCCTATGACAATTATCCCAATCCTCAAAATTCGAGTTTCTCTCCAATACATCTAAAACCCTATTCTTCTCTATTTTGATTTTCCTAAATATTTCTAGTTTTTGTCAAACTAATTTTCAAAACCTTCTCAAATAAAATAGGGAATGTGAATGATATGTTCATCATATCATTTTCCACCCAAAATTACTTTCTACAAAATTATTTTATTTATTAAATCCTCTTATTTTACAAAATGATTTGGGAATGACAACTATGCCAATTCTTGAACTTTTTCTCTTCATTTTTTTATAGAAAAATCTACAATGATATCCATATCATGTAGAACCCTTTCTAAACCAAACCCCTAGTTATCTATTTTATTTTGTTTACAATATCTAGCTCATTTGATTTTCACTCAAACTTGGACCTCTTCAAAATCTTAACCCCTCTCCGATCCATCAAAATCATGATTGTACATGGGGAAAATCGCTACAAGCTGAACAAACCCAAATTTGTCCATCGCATGGATGGTCTCCTTTTCTAACTATGTCCCTCCCTTTTACCATTTCCTCTCCAACAAAACATGCCAAATATTCCAATCTCTAAACAAATTTCTCTAAATAATATTGGAGCACACCTAACCCTCAACCTGACCATCCCAGCTCCCCACTCTCTTCCTGGTCGACCTGCAGGACCTCAACACCATCCCTTTGTCATCTTGTGTTTGGCAAAAGAAAGGAACCGGCCATGTCTTTGGTCATGGAAAAAGGTTTGTCAAATCCTTTCTCTCTCTCTCTCTCTTGCAACCAAACCTTGCTTGACTCGTGAGCTCCCCTTGACCTGCACCCTGCCTCTCCGTCCTGCAGCACAAGCACTCCTGGAAAGTCACCAAGCTAGCCCTACGCCCTCCTCTCTCTCTTGTGCCATTGTACACCGATGGCGTGATTTGTTTTCAAAACCATCACATCTGAACGAGACATCGCGTCACTAGCCTCCCCTAGCTATCCTTGAAGCAAACCAGGCTCGTGCTAGATATTGTCCCGTTCCTCTTGCACTCTCTCGACGATTGCTCTGATGGACATCGTTTCAGCGAACACCTGGCGGGCACAACTTGTTCGTTCTCCCTCCAAGCAGACCAACCTCGCCCGGACAAGGTCTCTCGCCTGCAGCCTCGTCTTAAGTTCCCCTGACCTCCTGATGCAGCCCGCTCCTCTCCTTGTCCTATTCCCGTTGGAAGATCTTGCCGCGCACTGCCGCCCGACCACGGTCGCCACGTCGCGGTAGAGCGCAGGCCAACATCGACCGCGCCTCGTGCCTCCCAGCACGCCTGCACCCTCTCCCTTACCTTGCGCGCCTCCGATCCTTGGCATCTTCCCTTTGTTCCATCCACCGCCCTGGCTGCCCAATCTCGCGCGACCATCCCCGCCACAACCTCCACACGCCGCGTCCATGGTACACCACCGCGCCCTGCTCTAAAATAAACCCGAGGCCCCCTCTTTCTACCCACCTCCCCAGTTATCTCCTCTCCATCCCAGAGCAACCCCAAGAGCCTCCCTGTCTCTGTCTCTCTCTCTCGGCCTTGGTCGACACTGAGCCAGGCCCGTCGTCGTGCGTGCATGTCGTCGTGGATGAGGCCGCCGCCTCTCTCCGTCCTGGCTCTCCTTTCCTCTCGCCTCGACGCTCTCTCTCACTGGTCTCTCTGTTTGATCTAACTCTGTCCCTCCCTTGCTCAGGTGCATCCGAGGAGGCCCTCGCCGTTGGTTTGGCCTCGTCGTCCCGCCCCGGTGTCGTACCGGCCCTCGACCGCGTCGACAAGCAGGAGCCCCTCGAGCACGTCTGAGACGTCAGGCAGCGCCACCTCCGTCCTCCGAGCTTTCCTCACACTTTTAACGCCGTTCCAGACCCCACACCGGTGAGCCCTACTCTCTTCCTTCTTCGCCGACAGAGGGGACCAAGCTGCTGCTCGTCAGTCTGCCCGACGTTCAGCACATCCATGGCTGATGTCCCTCTCAGCCCTCTCTCTCTCTGCACTGCTTGTTTTACTCTTCTTCGTGCACCTCTAACCCCGGCCCCCATCCTTAACCAGGATCACTTCCAGGTGTCGCAGACGACGGCGGAGACCGGCCGCAACAACACGAAACTTCTCGCCGTTCTTGCCCACGACCTGGAGCTCCGCCTGCACGTCCGAGGCGGCCAAGTAGGACTTCCGCGCGACGCCACGACCTCTCCATGGCCCCCTCCGTCGCCGCCATCCTGTCCGTGACGAGGTTTTGCACCCCGGCCTCGCTCGCGTCCGTATCGGAGGCTAGGGACTCGCCGCGCGGCCGAGCCGACCGGTCTCTGCCGCCGCGGTCCCCCTCCACGTCCTCGTCATGCCTCCGACGCCCTGAGCCCTTTGTTGAGCCTCCACCTCCGTACGTTTCCTGCGTCGCGGCGGCGCCGCTGAGTTTTGGTCGCCACTGACGGTTTCTCCTGATCCGACGCGCGCATGCAGCCCCTGCATGCATGTCACGGTGGGGCCCGCGCGCTGACGCTACCTGGCCTGTTCAAACGGCCTCTCCCGCGAGGCCTCCGTGGATCTGGGCCGCATCCGGCCAGTCCAGGGATTCAGCCCGTCCCCTTTTCGCTTTTATTTTCATGTCTAAATCAGCCAGTAATGATTGCCGTAGGTTTCGAAATTTTTAAAATTTATCGAGTGTCTAAATTAACTGATTAAAAATTCTGCGTGCTCCTAAACAAATTTTAAATCACATAAAATTGTATGCATGTGTATTTCCAGTATATTTTTGTGCTTATAAATAATCCTCTAAAATGTTGCTGTTTTTGTATTTTATTTAGTGTGTGAATTGTGTGAATCCTTTTTGCATGAAACCAATTTTGTTGTGTATTATAAGTCAGTACCTTTATTTTGGCAGGGGTCTCACATACAGGAGTTTCCTATATTTTGCATGGTTAATAGATTAAGATCAAGTCAGTAGGTTGTTGTGTGATTTTTATTTTGTAAAATAAAACTGTTTTTGAAACAAACCCAAATCCAAGTGCTAGGTATCACGTTAAGCTACTAGTGTGACAAAGAAAATATTTTTGTGAACTATATTACATTTATAGGAATTTTGTAACCAAAACAGGGTACCTTTTTAGTATAAAAATTGTGTAAATTATTTTATAGGTCAGAAAAATACCAAACCAATTTTAGTAGATCACATTTTTGACCTATCCAGTGATATGTTTGTTACTGGTTGGATATGCTTTGATGACTGTGTTCCTTGAAAATGGTTGGCTCTAGTTCTTCCTTGTCAAAATATTTAAAATTTTGTTTTTGAAAACTTCCAGTGCATGTGAGTTCCACATGTTAATAGCTTCCAGTATATATGATTCACGTATTTTTGTGAAAAACAAAAAGATTTAGGTCATTTATTTAGTTCCTAAGCCATTTATGGTTTTATAAAAATCTTATCTATTGTTTTAAAAACCCAAATTTACTGAATCCAATTTCTGTAGCTTTATAAAGTCAAGCTTTACTCTCTGTGATTTTACCAATTTTTTTGTGTGCATTTTTATAGAGTGATTTGTTAATGTGGTGTTGTTGCTTAGTCTACCTATAGGGAAATTGTGTTGTTTATGTTTAAAATGCTTTTTTAATGAACTTTGGCACCAGAGCTCTTCTGGTGGCTTCCAAAAGTCATTACCTACTAGTACTTGTGTGTATTATATCCTGGTGTGGTGCATATCTTTTTTTTAGCAAATATATGTTCTATTAAGGTATTTCCTAGTAATGGTACAACTAGACCTGTTATATTTAAAATAACCATTATTGCCCTAGGTGTTGTTTGTTTGAATGGTTCGGTGTCCCTGATTGAGTGGTTTGCTACTGGTTTTGTATGAGTGGTTGATGCTATGGCTATGTGTTGATTGTTCTCCTTTTATTTTTGCGACGTTAGATTGCGAACACCATCGGAGAAGAATGAGAGGATCGTGATGAAGTTTTCGAAGAGCAAGGAAGAGAAGATGGTTCATGAAGATGAAGTCCAGGGACAAATAGCCAATCAAGGCAAGCCACCTCTTGATGCATACCTTGTCCTAAATATCTTGCTCTTGCATTACAAGTTTTTATAAATTGCATGGTTTTTATTTTATTTATGTGAGTGGTTCCGCCACTCGAAGTTTTATGATTCCACCCTTACGGGTGCAGCCCTCGTGATACCTACTGATCCAACACTTGCTAGAGATATGGTGCTTAACACCTTATCATTCTTGTCGCCGCTTTTCAAAGAAAAGTCGGACTATAGGTTGGGAGCCCTCTTTAAAAAGGTTTATGAAAAAGGTTTTCAAGAAAAGAAGTGTTTCGAAAACCTTGGAATGGGGTAGCCCTACCCAAGTGTGAGTTTATGAAAAGGAAAGGGTTTTGGGAAGAAAAATTGCTGGAGGCAAGTGGAGAAAAGGGTTTTCGAAAAACTTTGGTGACTGAGTACCTAACCGGACCTAGCCAGTACAACCACATTACCCTTTAGTGGGACGGGGCGCAGCGTAGTAGTTTGTCTCGCCTTAGTTTGGGTCCTGCAAGTGTAGTGGCAGTCCGACCATGGACGCTTCGACCGGGGTTCTTCCCAGGAGACGGGACGCAACCCATTTGCCTTTTTAGGTACGCGGGGTACAACTTATGAGCTCCCATTGAAAGATGCCTAAGTGGTTGGATGGCATTCCGGAGGGTCGGGTGTGCTGGGGACCTTGCTACTCCTGGACAGCCCCCGGACTCTGGTTTTGGGAGGTACAACTCATTCGGCATGTCTTAGGCTAAGGCGAGCAAGCGAAAAACTGTGATCGGTTATCCGAACCTCGCGTTTTGACGCTTGGTGAACCAGGGATGATCACGGCGGATTTATCGGATCTTGTGGGGAAAGTGTACAACCTCCGCAGAGTGTAAATCTATTCGAATAGCCGTGTCCGCGGTTATGGACGTGGGAAAGGCTGTTGCTTGGCATTGAAGGAGTTTTGGTTTATAAAAGTGTTTTCTCAAAAATGTTTGGAAAAGGATACCAGTGGGACTGGTGGAAATGTACCTGGGAGGTACGATGGAAAGTTGAACAAGTTGTTTTGGCCATGTTGAGAGGGCTGGAAAGGAAAATGGGTCACCCTTACCTATTAGTCTTCAAATGAAACTTGTTTTCAAAAAGGTTTTCAACGAAGATATAGAGATGTCATACTCTCGAGAGAAACTATCTCTCACTCCTTGTAACCCTAGAATAGTGCCTGTTCCTTGCTACTGCCAAATTGCATATTCTTTACTTCTCTCTAAGGTGGTTTGCGAGTACAATTCATAATGTACTCATGGCTTTGTCCCTGGCTATTTACTTGGCCAGACTTGGTGGAATCCGACAGATGAAGAAGGAGTCGGCGACGTCTATGCGAGCTAGGAACGTTCTCCCAGTCAGTTGCCTGTAGGGTTATGGCATGACTTGGGCCATGCGAACGCTTTCTTCTGAAGTATTTTCGCTATGTGATTATTGATATACTCCATTGCGGCTCTTATGTAAGTATTGGTCATGTGACCTTTTGTAATCTTTTTATTCGGTACTGTAATGGATTATGTATTTGATACCAGTTCGGTTATGCTTTCACGACACACTGATCATGGGATCGTGAATGTGTATGCATAACCGGTTCCACAGGTCCCGCATGTCATCCTCTCAGAAAGGTAAATGTTTCATTTCTTGGATTTTGTTTACCAACTCATTTTTGGCTTATTTTTTTCGATCTCCTGCCGCCTTTAAATCGTTGACGACGTTGCTGGCTCATGGGTCCCCAAAGTCAGCCTCCCCGTACTGCAAATCCTGTTTCTGGAAAGGTTGTATTTCTAGCTAGATAGCTAAGGTGGATTCGAATCTGCCGTGGTTCAGGCAGCTCAGGTAAGCCTTCTTGCACTGATTAATGCAACTAGTGTATAGCAAGGTCAAGACATGTGGCTCGGTGTAATGAATCTATTTGGATCATGTTGTGGATTCAATCTGATAGTTCTCTAACAGGTCAGCCAAAATAGAAATTAAGTTTTTTTCTAAAACGGAAATGCAAATTAAGATGAACACAAACATTAGTTATCATAATAGCTGATCATACATACATACTTGCTAAGAGCAAAATCTTGCCAGAGTTTTACCACCCATACAATTAATTAGCAGTTCAGATAAGATAACCTTATATAAGTATAACTACAAATGCATTTGCTAACGGCTCATGGGACAACAGAACTAGACAACCGCAAACTTTATGACCAGCATGTCACAGTGGCATCGAAAGATCTTGACCTTCAACTTTGATCCAATGCGAAGTTTGGCACCGCCAATGAACTTTTTCCACTCGGAAGTAACGACCAAGCGGCCATCCGTGGGATCGACGGAGTACCGTCCCTCCACGGTGAGACCTTCACTCTCCATGACGAGGGAAATCTTGCCCCTTCGGCCAGCATTGAGATCCTTGGAGATACTTTTAGGAAATTTCGGATTCAAAGCAAGAGATACCACCAAAAATTAGTCAATGGCACCAATGCACTAAAGACTGAACCATGTGAGACTTTGAGCAGAGAAGACATCAAGATAAGAGAAGTTATGCTGTCATATTCTCACGAACATAGCCTTCAGATGCGTCCTGGTCGCCACACAGGTGGCCACAGCAATGAGCTGAGACCTCGGTGATCTGGCTGGGGCAGGTGCAGGAGCAAGGGCTGGTACACGAGCCGGTGCCGATGCGGAGACTCGCTGGGCGGTGTGCAACTAAACGGTGCCTCTAGAGGAACCGGTGCCGATGCAGAGACTGTCAGGCAGGTGCAGTAAATGGTGCGGCTAGAGTAACCGAGTGCTGATGCGGGGAGCCTCGCCGGGAAGGTGTAGTATATGGGGCCTCTACGGGAACCAATGCTGATGTAGGGGCCTCGCTGGGTAGATGCGATGAACGGAGCCGGTACAGGAACCGGTGCTGATGCAGGAGAGTGGGAAGCCGGTGCCGGTGCTGGTGTGGGTGCCCATTGTGACATCCGCTCCTGTTCCATCAAGGGATCTGCAACTTTGATCATGTCAAACCCAGCAAGCTAGAACAGAGGGAATGGTTTAGAACAACTGCTCATAATGCAGTAATCAAAGGATGAGTACAAAAAAGTTACATATTATATATTTGGAAATGTCTCCAACTC